>NC_041233.1:4210207-4216403 GCF_002837175.3 Physeter macrocephalus | reverse complement strand
AGTGGCATGGACATATATACACTACCAAATGTAAAATAGATAGCTAGTGGGAAGCAGCTGCATAGCACAGGGAGATCAGCTCGGTGCTTTGTGACCACCTAGAGGGGTGGGATAGGGAGGGTGGGAGGGAGACACAAGAGGGAGGAGATATGGGGATATATGTATATGTATAACTGATTCACTTTGTTATAAAGCAGAAACTAACACAACATTGTAAAGCAATTATACTCCAATAAAGATGTTAAAAAAAAATCAGTGGGATAGTTTTGGGGAAATGAGCTAAACATTTTAAAAAATTGACTTAGACTTTGTATCACATGAAAATCCAGATGGATTAAAGATGTAAATTGTTTTAAAGGAAAAAGAAGAAAGAAAGAACCAGAATAGCACTGCAAGAAAATATAGGTCAAGTTATATAATCTTGGTTAGGGGAAGAGAAAAAGAATTTTTCAAGCATGATCCCAAAGTCAAAAACCGCTAAAGAAACAACTAAAAAATTTTATTCCTTGAAAAATATGAACTTTAATATTCTGATTCCTGAATGTTCCCACCTTGTATTTCTCTGAGAGGTTTACCATAATGTTTAACCTGATAATAGTTATTAAGTCATTCAGAAATATTTATGGAACCTATCACATGCCAGGGACCATGCAGAATGCTGGGGAAGCACTGGGGAGCAAGGCCAGCATGACCTCACGCCAGGGGCAAACCAACTGAGAAAGTGAGAGCACTTTGGCTAGAGGAGATCCCGAACTCCTACAAGGCAGGCAGTACCCCACCATGAAAGCCCCAGCTTCTCAAACTTTGTTGTATTAGGTGTCTACTTTAGTTAATTATGTTAATGATCAGCCAATGGTCAGTGATGTCACCTGAATCTACTGAGTGGCTTCTGTGGACAGAGTAGAGTGCTAAATACCGAATATAATGGGGAAAGACAGCTCTGGACCCCTGGCTTTAGTAGAGAGATGAAAATTCATCACACAGGTTAATATATTCGTAAAGTGTTTGAAGTCCAATGAAGGAAAAGTATAGGGGGCTAGGAGAGAGTTATAAAGGGATCCTTATTTAGATTTGAGGGGAAAAGAAAGGATTCTTTGAGGAAGTGACAACTAATTGAAGCCTGAAAGATAAAGAGGGGGTTAGCCTTCAAAGTGGGAGAGAAGAAGCCACAGGCTCACCCTGAATTGGCTTTTTTTGGGAATGGGAAGGTCGTGAGGACCTTGGGTTTATTTTAAGCAGAATTATCGGCTTTGAGTGGTGGGGTGGTGTGATTTGCTTTACATTTAAGAATGATGACTCCCTTCAAAGTGGGAGAGAAGAAGCCACAGGCTCACCCTGAATTGGCTTTTTTTGGGAATGGGAAGGTCGTGAGGACCTTGGGTTTATTTTAAGCAGAATTATCGGCTTTGAGTGGTGGGGTGGTGTGATTTGCTTTACATTTAAGAATGATAATTCACGCTACTGGTTTGGGAAGTGAAGTCTGTTTTTTAAGAAAATAACCCATGACATGTGTACATGTTTGTGCTAAGGACTTTGCAACCTGAGATTTTGCCCAGGAAGAAAGATGAGAGTGAGAAATGCTCATAGGAAAAGCAGTTGCCTATAATAAGAGGGTACAATCATCCTGGACGTGGTAATTCCATTTTGCAGGGTCTCTTTGCCTTAGCTGCCCCAGGGTGACTGGGCCAGCTGAACCGAGATGAGCCCCTATTGAAATGCTTATAAACAGTCTGGCCCCTACGAAGCAGGAAGCCTCATGTCTTTGAAGCTTAAGTCAGTTGTAATTCAAGATTTGAATTGGAGCAAATTATCTTCCTAAAGATAGAAGCATCCCGAGGATTTTTGATTAACTTTTAATTATTGAGAGGGTCTTGTTTTAGCAACGTAAGCATCTAAATAAAACACAACCTGAAAAGCCTTTGAGAAAATTTAAAGCATTCAGTAGTGATAAATCATATGTAAACTTGTAAACGGCAGAGTTAGTTTGCATTGTTTTTCTCAAGGGCCTAATATTCCAGGGACAAGAGAAATAATAATGCTAAAGAAATGTCTTTTTATGGTCTATTTGCATATACGGGACATTACAGAAAGGTGGTTATAAACTATCGTTGCAAAGATTTTCTTTTTAAATTGACTTTGTATGAATACTGTGACAATTTGGGGACTTAAGAAACGTATTTATCATGTTACTGCCTTTGTAAGCTTTTCGTTTTATTAGCTTTTCATGGCCACCCCCATAGGGAAATGTTAAGTTTAGTCTTTTAGAATTCAGGATTCTGGATTGCACTTCCGTTTTAGCTTCCTGCTACATTATTATTCAAATATAAACATCCAGTATATTTACCATTAAACGCTTTCTACAGTCTAGAGATTGTAGCATTTCTTTGGAATAAATGACTGAACTTGGTAGAAGGATTCTAGAGATATATAAGCATGAACGTGAAATTGATTTTCTTTCAATGTGCAAGAAGAGTAGCAGAACTTGAAGTCAGGAGTGTGGAGTTGGTGACCTCTGGGATTTTCTCTCTACTGTGTCCTTCCTAAATATTGATTTTTAACTCCCTTTCCACATCCTTTTCCATTCCCACTTTGGCTAGATGTTGTACTGAACACCAGCCAGGGAAACTGTGCCTTGGGGTGAATCTTTACCTAAAATGTTTTTCCCTTAACACACAGTATGTATACTGGTGCTTGCTGGTGTATGCAGACAGTGTAAAATGAATTCACAGTCCCTGCATCTAGAGATTCAGAATTAATCAGTGGGAGGCATGTGGAGCTTCTGTGTCACATTGAGATGTCAGCTGTTGTCACTTTCATTTCCCTGGCAGCACCTCGGGTAGTAAGCTAGAGCTGAATTATGCAGTGCAACCAGTCTTTTTGTGTGTGTGTGTGTGTGACTCTAGGGTTGCTATTAAATAGTAAAGGTTTTTGCGACTTACGAAAGAATTGATTTCTAGTTCTCCTGAAGTCCTCTTTATCCTTCCAAAGTCCGACAGAGAACTCCTTTGTAGCTATCATGTTGTTTGCTTCTAACTAGAGACCCAGCTATTAAAGGTCTGGGGCCTTACCTGTCCATATATGTATTTCAGCCATACTGAATGCAAGTCCTACAAACTTGCTGTTCCAAAGGCTGACAGCAGACTAGTGCTTACAATCCAAGACTAAACATCTTATTGACATGCCTTTCAGTTGTGTCTATGACATAGTTTCACACATGCACACAGAGGGTTAACATCTCACTGAATAAGTACTTTCGCTGTCCAGTATTTGGAAAGACATGGATGATGAATTCAGAGCTTATTAGTGATTTCTATATTATTTGATGTTCATTGCTTTGTGTGTTTCTGGAATGGATAAACTGAAATTCTATGGCAAACCCATATTTGTTATCACTGTCTGCAGTAAATCCTTGTGCACTGCAATGAGATTGTCTGCCTGCACTCAATCAGCGTTATCCCCACTTACTGGAAAGTATCATCTGCTGAAATTAAATGTGACAAGCATTTGAAAGTCTGGATTGCACTCCCCCACCCAAATGGCACCCAGGTCATCCTTCGGTGATGAGCCACTGAAATGTTTCTTTTAATTCAGATGTTTTTCTAATAGTACCGCAGGATGAGGTTGGCTTCTATTTCTCTTAATTTACATATTTTTGCAGGAATCTAGCTAAGGTTGTCATGTTTCTCTGAATTGGTGACAAATGTTGATAGAACTCTATGAATGTATTTTTATAAGCAGGCTGAGTTGCATTTGATTTGATGGCCTCGGTCTGACACTGTTGATATCTTATAAATTAAGAAATCAGAAAAAATAATTTTATGTAGAAGGAAACCGAGCTCTAACTGACTGTACTTTATGAGAGATTAAAATAAGAAATGTTGTTTAATATGCTGTAGTTAAAAAGCTTTTTGTTTTGTAATCAAAAAAGTAATTCCAAGAGGCTGCTTTTCTTAAAGTCCCTCTGTTTATTTTAATTATTCAGAGTTCCCCCCAACCACTAAAAATGGTAAGATGATAAATGAACATTTATTGAACCCTAACTCTAAGCCAGGCATTCTGCTAGGTACTTGAAATACTAAACTGATTAAGACACAGCACCTACTCTTGACAAACTCACAATCTAGCGGGAAGATTAGTATATAAATGAATACTTGCTCTGGTGTGACAGGTATTAAAATTGTAGAATTCACAGTGTACAGTAATGGCTCAAAGGAATAACACATTTTGCCTCAAAACTAAAGGTGATATATACAGAATGCAGGCAGAAAGTGGGGTGCATGGTTTATAAATAATTTAAAAACAATAATAAATCCAATTAAAAGTTGGACTCCTGGGCTTCCCTGGTGGCGCGGTGGTTGAGAGTCCACCTGCCGATGCAGGGGACGCGGGTTCGTGCCCCGGTCCGGGAAGATCCCACATGGCGCGGAGCGGCTGGGCCCGTGAGCCATGGCCGCTGGGCCTGCACGTCCGGAGCCTGTGCTCCGCCACGGGAGAGGCCACAATGGTGAGAGGCCCACATACCAAAAAAAAAAAAAAAAAAAAACTTGGACTCCTTTTTATTATCATCATATGCTGACAGTTCTAAACAGTGTTAAACCTTCCTCCCGCTGAGATGGACTTCGAATGCCCTGCCACTGGCAACCATTGGTGGTGATTGTATTGGGAGCAGTGAGGGCGTGAGGAGGTGGCCAAGGAAAGCTCCAGATGGCAGGATGACAAATTCTGGAAAAAAATGAGGAGTTTCTCAAGTAGGAAATATGGAAGGACATTCTAGGAAGGCCCCCAGCACATATATAAAGGCATATAAAACAGCATACTTGACTGCAGTGCTGGGGGAAATAGAAGTTATTTTCAATAGATGGTGATGATCCATTAGATATCCATATGGAAAAAAAATCAGTCTCAACTCCTATCTTGTAAGTGTATTCTACACAATAATCAATTCTAGGTAGCTTGCAGATCTAAATGTGAAATGTAAAACAATTAAAGTTTTAGAGGAAAGTAAAAGCTGGTCATGATCTTTGTCTTTTAAACAGAACACAGAAGTCTCTAAAAGGAAAGATAAATGAGAACTTGGAGCATATTAAAATTAAGTATTTCTTTTTTACAAAAGGTACTATTAGGAGAGTTAAAAAGCATCCCACAAAATGGGAAAAGATTTTCCCAATGCATATATGTGACTAAAGACTCATACCTAGCATTTTTAAAGAACTCTTAAAATCAGGAAGGAAACACACATAATTCAATAGGACAAAGAACCAGGCAATAGACATGAAGAACCACTTCACAAGAGTGTATATCCAAATGGCCAGTAAACACATGAAAAGGCACTCAGCTGCATTAGTCATTAGGAAAATGCAAAATAAAACCATAACATGATACCACTGTACACCCACCAGCGCAGCTAAAATGAAGGAGGGGGAAAATGTTTTGGCAAGGATGTGGAGCAAATGGAAGGAAAGTTTTGCGCTGTTTGTGGGCGTGTAAATTGGCACAATAACTTTGGAAAATTGTTTGGTAGCACCTCCTGGACCTTCCTATGTGCACAATTAATAACCTAGTGATTCCACACCTAGATATATACTCCACAGAAATGTCCCCATGTTTACCAAAGGACATGTAAAGAATGTTCACAGCAGCACTCTTCACAATAGATACTGGAAACTAACCAAATGCCCATGAACAGTAGACTGGAAAAATACTCTGTATATTCATGTAGTAGGTGACTATATGGCAGTGAGAATGAACAAATGACAACTGCACACAAAAATGTGGAGGAATCTTACAAACAGTGCTGAGCAAGAGACACACAAGAATAGTAGGCAAGACAAGCCTCTTAGATAGCCTTATCCACCAGAGGGCAGACAGCGGAAGCAAGAAGAACTACAGTCCTGCAGCCTGTGGAACGAAAACCACATTCACAGAAAGATAGACAAGATGAAAAGGCAGAGGACTATATACCAGATGAAGGAACAAGATACAACCCCCAAAAAACAACTAAATGAAGTGGAGATAGGCAACAAAGATCGAGAAGATGCAAGAAATGTGATAGTGAAGATGATCCAGAACCACGGAAAAACAATGGGGGGAAAGATTCAGAAGATGCAACAAATGTTTAACAAAAACCTAGAAGAATTAAAGAACAAACAAACAGAGATGAACAATACAATAACTGAAATGAAAACTACACTAGAAG
>NC_041233.1:4209625-4210132 GCF_002837175.3 Physeter macrocephalus | reverse complement strand
ATTTGCATTATAGGGGTCCCAGAAGGAGAAGAGAGAGAGAAAGGACCCGAGAAAATATTTGAAGAGATTATAGTCGAAAACTTCCTTAACATGGGAAAGGAAATAGCCACCCAAGTCCAGGAAGCGCAGAGAGTCCCATACAGGATAAACCCAAGGAGAAACACACCGAGACACATAGTAATCAAATTGGCAAAAAATAAAGACAAAGAAAAATTATTGAAAGCAGCAAGGGAAAAACTACAAATAACGTACAAGGGAACTCCCATAAGGTTAACAGCAGATTTCTCAGCAGAAACTCTACAAGCCAGAAGGGAGTGGCATGATATACTTAAAGTGATAAAGGGAAGAACCTACAACCAAGATTACTCTACTCAGCAAGGATCTCGTTCAGATTCAATGGAGAAATCAAAAGCTTTACAGACAAGCAAAAGCTAAGAGAATTCAGCACCACCAAACCAGCTCTACAACAAATGCTAAAGGAACTTCTCTAAGTGGGAAACACAAGAG
>NC_041233.1:4208893-4209377 GCF_002837175.3 Physeter macrocephalus | reverse complement strand
TCAAGTGCGCACGGAACAGTCTCCAGGATAGATCACGTCTGGGGTCACAAATCAAGCCTCAGTAAATTTAAGAAAATCGAAATCATATCAAGCATCTTTTCTGCCCACAACACTATGAGATTAGAAATGAATTACAGGGGGAAAAACGTAAAAAACACAAACACATGGAGGCTAAACATTACATTACTAAATAACCAAGGGATCACTGAAGAAATCAAAGAGGAAATCAAAAAATACCTAGAGAAAAATGACAATGAAAACACAACGATCCAAAACCTATGGGATGCAGCAAAAGCAGTTTGAAGAGGGAAGTTTATAGCTCTACAAGCCTACCTCAAGAGACAAGAATAATCTCAAATAAATAATCTAACCTTCCACCTAAAGGAACTAGAGAAAGAAGAACAAACAAAGCCCAAAGTTAGCAGAAGGAAAGAAATCATAAAGATCAGATCAGAAATAAATGAAAAAGAAATGAAGGAAACAG
>NC_041233.1:4207020-4208589 GCF_002837175.3 Physeter macrocephalus | reverse complement strand
CTTCACAGGTGAATTTTATCAAACATTTAGAGAAGAGCTAAGACCCATCCTTCTCAAACTCTTCCAAAAAATTGCAGAGGAAGGAACACTCCCAAAGTCATTCTCTGAGGCCACCATCACCCTGATACCAAAACTAGAAAAAGATACTACAAAAAAAGAAAATTACAGACATTGCAATATCACTGATGAATATAGATGCAAAAATCCTCAACAAAATACTAGCAAACAGAATCCAACAACACATTAAAAGGATCATACACCATGATCAAGTGGGATTTATCCCAGGGATGCAAGGATTCTTCAATATATGGAAATCAATCAATGTGATACACCATATTAACAAATTGAAGGAGAAAAACCATATGATCATCTCAATAGATGCAGAAAAAGCTTTTGACAATATTCAACACCCATTTATGATAAAAACTCTCCAGAAAGTGGGCATAGAGGGAACCTACCTGAACATAATAAAGGCCGTATATGACAAACCCGCAGCAAACATCATTCTCAATGGTGAAAAACTAAAAGCATTTCCCCTAATATCAGGAAGAAGACAAGGATGTCCACTCTCACCACTGTTATTCAACATAGTTTTGGAAGTCCTAGCGTCAGCAATCAGAGAAGAAAAAGAAATAAAAGGAATACCAACTGGAAAGAAGAAATAAAACTGTCACTGTTTGCAGATGACATGATACTATACATGGAGAATCCTAAAGATGCCACCAGAAAACTACGAGAGCTCATCAATGAATTTGGTTAAAGTTGCAGGATACAAAATTAATGCACAGAAATCTCTTGCATTCCTATACACTAATGATGAAAAATCTGAAAGAGAAATTAAGGAAACACTCCCATTTACCACTGCTACAAAAAGAATAAAATACCTAGGAATAAACCTACCTAGGGAGAGAAAAGACCTGTATGTAGAAAACTGTAAGACACTGATGAAAGAAATTAAAGATGATACCAGCAGATGGAGAGATATACCATGTTCTTGGATTGGAAGAATCAATATTGTGAAAATGACTATACTCCCCAAAGCAATCTACAGATTCAATGCAAGCCCTATCGAAGTACCAATGGCATTTTTTACGGAACTAGACCAAAAAAATCTTGAAATTTGTATGAAGACACAAAGACCTCGAATAGTCAAAGCAGTCTTGAGGGGAAAAAAACGGAGCTGGAGGAATCAGACTCCCTGACTTCCAACTCTACTACAAAGCTACAGTAATCAAGACAATACAGTACTGGCACAACAACAGAAACATAGATCAATGGAACAAGATAGAAAGCCCAGAGGTAAACCCACGCACCTATGCTCTACTAATCTATGACAAAGGAGGCAAGGATATACAATGGAGAAAAGACAGTCTCTTCAATAAGTGGTGCTGGGAAAAGTGGACAGCTACATGTAAAAGAATGAAATTAGAACACTCCCTAATACTGTACACAAAAATAAACTCAAAATAGATTAGAGACCTAAATGTAAGACCAGACACTATAAAACTCTTAGAGGAAAACATAGGAAGAACACTTTTTGACATAAATCACAGCAAGATCTTTTTTGAT
>NC_041233.1:4155341-4206815 GCF_002837175.3 Physeter macrocephalus | reverse complement strand
GGACAAAGGATTAATCTCCAAAATATATAAACAGCTCATGCAGCTCAATATTAAAGAAACAAACAACCCAATCCAAAAATGGGCAGAAGACCTAAATAGACATTTCTCCAAAGAAGACATACAGATGGCCAAGAAGCACATGAAAAGATGCTCAACATCACTAATTATTAGGGAAATGCAAACCAAAACTACAATGAGGTATCACCTCACACCAGTTAGAATGGGCATCATAAGAAAATCTTCAAACAACAAATGCTGGAGAGGCTGTGGTGGAAAGGGAACCCTCTTGCACTGTTGGTGGGAATCTAAACTGATACAGCCACTATGGAGAACAATATGGAGGTTCCTTAAAAAACTAAAAATAGAATTACCATATGATCCAGCAATCCCACTACTGGGCATATATCCAGAGAAAACCACAATTCAAAAAGACCCATGCACCCCGATGTTCATTGCAGCACTGTTTACAATAACGAAGTCATGGAAGCAACCTAAATGCCCATCGATAGACGAATGGATAAAGAAGATGTGGCACATATATACAATGGAATATTACTCAGCCATAAAAAGGAACGAAATTGGGTCGTTTGTTGAGACGTGGATGGACCTAGAGACTGTCATACAGAGTGAAGTAAGTGAGAAAGAGAAAAACAAATATTGCATATTAACGCATATACATGGAAACTGTATGTGGTGGTGTTGGGATGAAATGGGAGATTGGTATTGACATGTATACACTGATGTGTATAAAATTGATGACTAATAACCTGCTGTATAAAAAAAATTTTTTAAATAAGATACAAGAATATATTGTACAACACAGGGAATACAGCCAATGTTTTATGTTAAAAAAAAAAAAGAATAGTAGGCAAATGTAAATAATTGTGTTCAGGGATTGGTCAGTGGTTACCTTGTGGGGCAGTGACTGTAAGCAGGCATGGGGGTGCTTTGAGGCTGTTTCTTAAGCCAAGTGCTAGGGACACAGCTCTATATGTGTGTATTTTATGCATGTGTCTGTGTATAAAAGAGTTAAACGAAAAGGTTTTTTATAATCCAGCATCGATAATTTAGGTTACCAGTTCAGTATAGAATGTAAGTGGAAAACTGATAGAAGATGATTCCGTAGAGTTACAAAGCAGCAGAATATGGAAAGCCTATATGCTATATTAAGGCATTGTACTTGGGTGTATGGACAGACACAGTGGAGAACAGTGAAGGCTATGAGCTATACCATGGCTAGATGTGCATTTGAAATAGAACTTCGGTGGCAACAGGACAGAAAAACAGATGGTGTATAAAGAAACTGGAGCCAAGGAGATCATTCATTTACTCAACTCATATTTATTGAAGGATTTACTGTGTCAACATGGGGGATATGGCAGTGAACAAGACAAAGTCCTTGCCCTCATGGAGCTCACCTGGTAATTGGGAAAGCAGATGATAAATAACACACAAATAAAGACACAAATAAGATTTCAAATTGAGATGTTTTACAAAGAAAAATTTATTACAGTAAAGAAATCGTGAAAAGAGGAGGCTCTTTTAGATATGGTGGTAAGGAGAGGACCCACTAAGGATGTGGCACTTGAGCAGAGACGTAAACAGGATGAGGGAGTGAATCATAAAAATATCCAGAGAGGAGAGTCCCAGGCAGAAGGAACAGCAAACGCAAAGCTTCTGAAAGCGAACAAACTTGGTGTATTTAATATTCAAGGAACATCACTGAGGAGGAGAGTGCATAATGGAGAAAGCAGTTGGAAATAAGATCAAAAAGGTAACAAGGTGCCAAATCATGAGGGTCTTCTAAAACATGGTAAGGACATTATATTTTCTATTTCTCAAGAGATAGGAGGAGGCTAAGTATCATAGCAAATACCCCCAAATCTTGGTGGCTTATTAGCAAAGCAAAAGTTTATTTTTTGTTCATGCAAAGTCCAGTGGGATGTGGTCAAAAGGTTTTTCCTAGTCACTGTCCTTTGCATAGTGGAGGGTCATGGTCACTTGGGGACCAGGCTTCTTCAATATTAGGAATCCATCACCTTATGCTCTCAAGGTCACTCTGGAATCCTAACATTCTTGAGCCAGCAGGTAGAAGGGAGAAGAAGCATGGAGTACCATGCACCCAGTACTTAACCAGTTGACCTGGAAGTGACACAATTCTCACATTCTCTGGGCAAGAATAAGTCACGTGGTCCTCCTGTATGCAAGGAATAACCAGGGAATGGAATCCCCAGCTGGGCAGCCACTTCCCAATATCAGCTCCATAAAAAAAGGGGAGTGTGACTCTGGAGATCAGCTAAATGAAATTTCTTTGTTGCAGGTTTTATCATAATTAGGATGAAAAGCCATTGGAGACGCACTAATAGGGTAGTAACAAAGTCTTAAAAATCCCCCTGGCTGCTGGCTGGATTATAAACTGTGGCTGTGGGGACATTAAAGAAGCAAGGAGACCAGTTTTAAGGAAGTTTCTTTAGGTTAGAAATAATGGTGACTTGGACCAGGGTGATAGCAGCACAGGAGGAAAAATGTGGTTGAATTTGGCATAGATTTTGAAGGTGGAGCCAGTAAGATTTGCTTATAGGTTGGATATGTAAGATATGAAAGAGACTAAGGAAAGGATTTTGACCGGAAAACTAGGTGACTGGGAGGTGCCCTTTAATGAGATGATGCCCAAATGGCATCTTGCTTCTCAAATGTCATCTTCTTAATTATGCCTCCCATGCCATCCTATTTTACACTGTAGCCCACGTGAACACCAATAACTCTTGATCCTCTTCTCTCTACTCTGTTCTTTCACTCATCGCCCATCCTTTATAATATACTGGGTAATTTACATATTTATTATGTTGATTGTTTATTGTTTGTACTAGAGTGTAAGTTCCATCAGGGCAGAGTTTTGTAATGTTTTGGGCGCTCATATTCCCATGTGCCTAAAAAAAGCGTCTGGCACAGAGTTGTCTGGCTCATGTGTGGAATGAATGAATGGTGGACACGGGAGGAGTAGGTATAGGTGAGAGCATGGAATGAAGGCCTTTGCTCAAGATGCTTATTAGACATTCAAAATAGGTTGGATAGTTGGATATACTGGTTTGGAGTCCAGAAAAGAGGTCGTGCATGGAGATGTATTTTTAGTAGTCAACAACATATTGACAATAGATTCTTAAGGCCATGGAACTGGATAAGATCATGTAGGGAATTACGAGAAGTCTGGGGTAATTAACTGGGTCAGACACTGCTGGGAGGATAAGTTGATGACTGAGACTGACTGTTGGATAGCAACGTGAGGTTCTTAGCAAAACAGTTTCATGGAGCAGTTGGGATGAGACTCTGATTGGAGTGAACTCAGAAGACAAAGGGAGTTAAGTTGTGGAGAAAGCGGGTGTAGCCAAAATTTTTTGAGAAATTATTACCAAGGGGTGTAAAGAAATAGGGTGATATCTGGAAAATATCCAGCATCTGGAAGGAAAAGGGTCAAGGAGGGCATGTCTTTTTTTAGGACAAAAGATATTACAGTGTATTTACATTGTGATGAGGATGATCCAATAAAGAGAGAAAAAAACAGGTAATTCAGGAGAATGTGGGAGAACCACAAGAGAAAGGCCCTTAAGTAGTATGAAGTAATGTTATACAGTACACACAAATGATGGGATTAGGAAAGAGTGAGTTTATTTGGATAAAAGACAATTATAATTTTTTTAAGATAAGAGATTGAGGATCTGAACAGTGAAACTAGAAAGGAGGAGATAGATATGTAAGAAGTAAGCACGGAGAATCAACATATTCTAGTCCTGTATGGAGGAAGAACTTCTAGAACAGTGGTTCTCAAACGTGAGCACGTATCAGAGTCACTTGTAGGATTTATGAAACACGGATTACTGGGCCCAGCCCACAGATTTCTGATACAGCAGGTCCAGGATTGCATCTGAGAATTTGCATTTTTAACAAGTTGCCGGTACCTCTTTCTCAAAGTACCGTGTGGAGTCCAGCAACATCAGTATCCCCCAGAAGCTTATTAGAAATGAAGAATGTCCAGCTCCACTCCAGACCCATTGGATCAGATTCTGCCTTTTAACAAGTGATTTATTTGCGTGATGAAGTTCGAGAATCACCATTCTAGGATAGTGTTTTTCAGCCTTGTCCCCAGGTGATTCCAACATGCAGCTATGATTGAGAACAACTGACTCAGGGTGACCCCAAGGTATATTGCCTGCATGACTAGGTGAATGTAAAGTGTCATTAAATAAGATAAAAAATTCATGAGGAGGAGCAGGTGTGTGGAGGTTGACAGAGTTCAGCTTTTGACCCTCTGTATTTGAAGATTCCTTTGGGACATCAGCTGAAGCTCTTCAGTTGAGTATTTAGATCTTGAAGCTGGGAGAGAGAAGGAAGATCAATCTAACTCAATGACAGATCTGGGCATCATCAGCATGGCAGTAATAATTAACATTAGGGGTGTTGAGGACTTCAGCTCAAGAAAATGAGAAAACTGGCAAAGAGGTGCAAGGAAGGCACATGAGCCAGAGTAGAAGAGAACCCTGCAGAGGAAGTGGGAAGAGCAGTGTGAAAGGTGTGCGCACAGGCAGGACTTGGCAGGACGCAGAAGCTGAAGTGAGGGTTGTAGACAGAAGGAAGAATCAGTGATGTTTTCTGTCTCAGAAATTTCCAGGACGGCTTCCCTGGTGGCACAGTGGTTGAGAATCCGCCTGCCAATGCAGGGGACATGGGTTCTAGCCCTGGTCCGGGAAGATCCCACGTGCCACGGAGCAACTAAGCGCATGCGCCACAGCTACTGAGCTTGCGCTCTAGAGCCCGCGTGCCGCAACTACTAAATCCCGCGTGCCACAACTACTGAGCCCACGTGCCACAACTACTGAGCCCACGTGCCACAACTACTGAGCCCGCATGCCGCAGCTACTGAAGCCCACACACCTAGAGCCCGTGCTCTGCAACAAGAGACGCCACCGCAATGAGAAGCCCGCGCACCGCAACAAAGCCCACGTGCCACAACTACTGAGCCCGCATGCCGCAGCTACTGAAGCCCACACACCTAGAGCCCGTGCTCTGCAACAAGAGACGCCACCGCAATGAGAAGCCCGCGCACCGCAACAAAGAGTAGACCCAGCTCGCTGCAACTAGAGAAAGCCCACGCACAGCAATGAAGACCCAATGCAGCCAAACATAAATAAATAAATAGATTTATTTTAAAAATAAAAAACAGTTATCTGTCATTTGGGAAATCACAAGTGGCCTTGCCATGCACAGTTCTGGGCAGGGGTAGCTGCAAAACCATGGGGCAGAAGTTTTAGCAGGAAACAGGAGACACGGAAGTGGGATTGTCAGACATGGACGACCGTTCCAAGAAGCTTGGCTGTGCCGAAAAGGACGAGTGAGTGCTAGAAGATGTCACTGGAAAGCAAGTTTTCAACTTGGCCAAGACTGGAATCTTGCCACTGGCCGTTAGGAAAGAGCCATTGGTTTGTCAAGGGGGAAACTACTGAACCAAGATGTCGGGAAGAATGGAACCCAGGGCATCCGTGGGGTCAGCCTCAGGAGGAGCAAGAAGGTGGGTATGAATGTAGATAAATTTGTAGCTGAGGGGTTGGGAAGTGGGAAAATTTACAGTTAATAGCTTCAGTTTTCTCTAGGAAGTAAGGGTCAAAGTCATTTGCTGGAAAGAGTTGGTGAGGGATCTTGGAGATTTATTTTTTAAATTTTCATGTACTTTCACAAAAGATAAAAACTCCTATCTAAATTTATAATATACCTATATTTTTAAAATTATGTATCATAAACTTCGTTCCTTATGAAATAACCCATTTCCAGACACTGACCAGGAAAGATTACTATTAAGAATACCCAAAGATGAATTCCTACCCAGTATCCTTATTTTCAACCTTAATTTTCCTCCAGTGCTTCCTCCCTGTTTCACTTATAACTAAAATTAGTTGTTTTTATTTTGATAATTTCTCATTGTATCTCTCTTCTGCTTGTTAAGTTAATCATTGGGGTGTTTGTTCCTGCTGTTTCCCATGTGATGAAATGTTTCTGCTCTCTCCATTCTCACCATTCCCATCTCATTCAAATTAGTTCTTTTCAAGCAAAATTTCTGAATGCCACACCTTTCCTTCTAGTCTCCATCACATGAAGATAGCCTTTATGTTTTTGAGTTATAAATAGAATACATTCTTATATAGAAATGTAAACCATATAAAGGAGGAAGTAAAATATCAGTTCCCAGTTTTGTGTGTGGGGGGTGTGTATGTTTGTGTTGCTTTCTGTGGCCCTTTACATAAAGTCCCAGTCAAAGTAGGTTGGAAAAAGGTAATTTGTCTCCGAATCGTGGATAAGAAACCTGGAGGGGATGTCCTATTTTATGTCACTGCCATGTCACTCTGCACCTTTTGAGTCAACAGTTTCTCTTTCATGAGTTGGTCCTTGTGTCATCCAAACAGCATAAAACCAACCTGGCTCTCTTGGTTTTTCACTATAGATTATTGGGGGTGGAAGTTTTTTTAAATTATAAATTGCAGAAGAATATGATTCCAGAAGTTTGATGGAGTCCTGTTCCCCCTTGGCAGATTTAGGCTTTGAGTCCTGCCATAGCTGGTCCATTTGCCCAGCTCTCTGATGGTGAGTTGGGGTCCACTGCAGCCTCTCAGTTACTAGCAGACCGAGATCTGGTGGGGAGTGAGATGGATCCACCTGAGGACCTGAACCTGGTGTGTTCTCCCCACGGAGGCGGGAAGCAGAGGAGGGCAGGGATGCAGTGTTTCCCATCCCCTGATGCTATGGCCTGAGGAGTCTGTGCTCTGACCAATAGGACCAGCCACTCCTCCCCAGAGAGAGAAGTGGTACGAGATGGGTGAGAGGCACTGTGTTACCCCATCATGGGGAGGAGAGCTGACTGCTCCGCCGTAAGTAGTAGGAAGGATGGGCAGGACACACAAAGCTGAGGATCCGAAAGATGAAGGCAGTCATTCGTGACCACACACTAGTGGATGGTAGAGGCTGAATACGAACCCAGGTTGGTGTGACTTAAAACCTTAGCCTTTGTGGGAATGGATCTCACTTCCACGATGCTTCCTTCCTTGTGAAGACTCACTGGAATGTAATACATTCCTAGTGATAGCGGGTTGTGGGTCAGCTTTCTCTTATGTGTGTAGATGGCCAGGAATTTGATTGTGGATTCATAGACTAAAAAGAGGCAGAGGAGAGCCTGGAAAGTAGCCCCAGACTCAGAAGCAACCCCAAACTTAAAAGGAGATGGGCCCGTGAGATTGTTTCCCCGTTCTCCATCCTTCGCTTTCTACCCTCACTCACTCTGAGATGCCTTGACGTGATGTGACAGCTCATTTCATGGGTCCCAGTAATAATTAATACGGAAAAAATCAATTGACTTGAAAAATTGGGAAACTGGCCTATACTGTATATTATTATTTAGGAATGATGTAGAAACAAACCTAAAAATGCCTACCTGGGAAGAAAATTGGTCTCTCTTGTCTGGTATCTGGAGTTCTGCAGCTCCTGAATGAAGGGGAGGGGGTGGGTCTTACTCATTATCACATATACTTAAAGAAAAATAATTTGATCAGTGGCCATTCTAAGTGGTTTTTGTGTATCTTTCAGATGTCACCCATTTAATGTGGTTTGAAAGACTCTATGTTTGGCTTCAGTGTTTTGAAAAATACATCTTGTACCCAGCAATCATTTTGAATGCCCTTACTATGGATGCATTTTCAATAAGCAATTACCGGAGACTTGGTACCCAGTAAGTGGATAACTGTTTATTTTCATCATGATTTGGATCACCACGTTTTCAAAGTCTAGTGGGTTTTCTCTGAGCAGGCTGCAGCAGAAGCCAACTTCTGTCTACTAATAATGGGCCACATAACAGTAAGCCATGGTGGTCTTTGGCTCAGACTCGCTGGAGCTAGATGGTTATTGTAGAGGGACTGGGGTGCAAACGAAGTTAGATCTGCTTGGAGTGATCTTGTGAATAAACATCAGTAGGTTTGAAAATCATCCTGCAAAAGCTGTCAGGAGCCTTAAGAAGATGACCGAAGTGCGATGTGATTCCAGGGTTCCTGGCATTCCAACCGTTGTGCTTAGAGCTTTATTATGAAGTGCCTCTAGCACTTCATGTGGCAAAGACTCGAGTATTTTGTGTTTGAGGGAGGGGGAACTTAATCACTGTTACTGCTCTCTTTGCATTTCTCAAGAAAAGCCTCATAATTTAAAAAAATGGACCACAGAGAGACTTCATATCATCAAGTTGCCCGTTTTTGCAAAGCATTAACAGCGTATAGCTGAGTTAGTGGTTTCATATTTTAAAAGGAACTCTGAAATTACAAACGGAAACCTACTTGATAATTTGTGGATGTGTTGTTCTGACAAAAGGTTGACATTTCTGTTCAAATAAGTTAATAAAGGAGGATGATGTGAAAGAGATTCCTTCCCAGATTTGCATATGAGTGACTTTGCTTAAACATTACATGCCCAAGTCAACCCTGATTCATAATCCCAAGCATGCCTACTCTTCCTTTTGGGCTGTGATGAGGACAAATTAATTAATATTTGCCCAAGATGGAGCAAACTCAGGTAAAAGGCACGCGAATTCTCGGTTGAACCTTGAGTAGATTCATAGTCACACGAAGCAGACGCTAAATGAAATGACCCTATAACCTTCCTGTCTTTATCAGACTCTGCCTTCCTTCCGGTCTAGAACTGTTTCAGTCAGACCAGGGCAAGAAGTCCATGCCCTTTGGTATTTAAAATCCTAGACTTCAGATCCAGGGATGAAAATTAGTGTCACTGGATAAAGGAGGCAGGTGATGAGATTACAGACCTCTTGTATAGTTTGGGTAGGGCCCCATCCATGAGCTAACCCTACCTCTAGAACACTGAGTGCTTTTCTAGTAATCAGGTGTTTCCAGTGTGGTGCCATCTTGGCTGACCCCATGACGACATTATGAAACAAGGCAGAGCCCCAGTTTTCAGAACGAGGACTCACAGTCAGAACCAAAGCAGTCACCCGTGTACCAGTGCTGCCCTGGGATAGCGAGCTAAGGGATTGCAGGTCCTCACTTCCTAACATTAGGACTAGGACTTCAAGCTAAGCCTGCCGATTGAGGCCAAGCAGCTCTGGCTATTGGCAGAGGATGGATGCCTGGGTTGGGAATCATGCAGAGCCAAATCAACAGTTCAGAGAGAGTCTACCTTGAAGTAAGATTAATCTCTATCCCCTGTCATTTTTTTCCAGACACTAACGTCAGAAAGTAGCACCTTACCCATGTACCTCCAAATAATCTTAATTTGATGATACAAACAGAATTCTTCTTCTTGAAGCCCAAAGTTGATAACTCCTTTATATTTTTGAGGCATCCATCTGATGACTTAAAAAAAAAAATCTCTCAAGATTTCAAGCACCCCACTAGACCAGCTGTTCTCAGACAGGATGGCAGAGGCCATATGTCAGCATCACCTAGAGACCTGTTTCAAACTGTGTAAGCCCAGCCCACACCCTGCCCTCACTGAGAACCATGGTACCAGATAGTGAACTCTTCAATGACAGGCACTGTTTCTTATTCAGCTTTCAGTACCATCGGTCCAGTAAGTGGTAGAGGGATGGATGGATGGATGGATGGATGGATGGATGATTGAGTGGGGGGCTGGTAAATGATGAGTGGGTGCATCATGATAACTGGTTAGGTATTTATATTTCCCAGCCTGATCTAAAAGGGTGCTTTGCACCTGTCCCAGGCCATTGTTCCCGGATTGCTACCTAATCCTTTATAAGACCTTTAGCTAAGCCTACAACAATCTATGAATCATTGAATGTAACCATTACCATTACAAAAGCCATAAACGTCACTCCTTAAGATCTCTCTTAGTCTTCACCAGTCATCATTAATAAACATAAAATGAATGCTGGCCATTTTAGTCATAGTCACGGAAAACAAAGTTTAGAGTTGAGCCTCAACTAGATTTGGCCTGAATAACCCGGAAAGTCACTGATCTCCTTTGAAAACCAGAATATCCCTAGTCTTGGGACACCTTATCATTGGGATCCCCCCAAGGGCTTTGGCTATGCCACAGAGATTCTTGTACCCTAGGCTGTTGTCAAAGGTGAGTGGACCTGAAGTCATGTTTTCATACTGATTTTTCATCACAGGCATTAGTTGTCCACTGGAAAAGGAAAGGGTCATGGAGCAGTGCTCAGCCTCGCTGCAGGAACAGAGGTTACTAAAGGTCTTACCACGCTCCCCAAACCTGCATGTAATCAAGGGCTAGTTTTTCTCAGAAGCCAAATCTAAGCCCATCACACAGGGCTTTGACCAAACCTCATCAGATGCATCCTGGGACAGGGTGGAATCAATTGCAACACTAGGTCTGAAGGCATATAAAATATCAGATTGAGGCCAATGGAATTGCTAACATTAGATCTTCTTGATGACAAAAATGACAGTTTTGTATTTGATAGATGCCAAGACTTGGGAAACACGTTTTGAATGGCCCAGTCCTGAGACAGGATATTATTAATGCTGATAAGGGTCTAGAGCTCAGGATCCCGCTAGGATTAGGGAAATTCAGGCCTGCCCCCTCACCCCCATTTTCTGTACTTAGCAAAAGAAAACCTCTCTTTGTGATAAACAACAAGGTCCTACTGTACAGCACAGGGAACTGTATTCACTATCCTGTGATAAACCATAAAGGAAAAGAATGTGAAAAAGAATACATATATGTATAACTGAATGACTTTGCTGTACAGCAGAAACTAACACAACATGGTAAATCAACTTCAATAAAATTAAAAAGAAAAAAGGAAACCTCTCTTTCAAGTGCAACTGTTCTCTGGAAAGTATTGCCACTTTTGTCTTTCTTTTGAGTTCCCAAATAGGATGTTCTAATTGAGGGGATTCTGGCTAAAATGTGCAAGGCCTTCTTTCAGAAAGACCCCTCAAGGTGGTAGTGGCTTGCTCTGTCCAGCTGTTCTGAGCACTAATCAGTTGCCTTCCCATCTCAAGGTGGGTAGATTATTGGCCTCACTGGCTGCTGGAATTGCACCCATGGCACATGCTTCTGACACGTGTTAATAACCCGACTCCCTAGACAGGAGCATGCAGGAGTTCAGTCCTCACCGCCAAGTCCTGCTGTTTCTCTGCCGGGCTGCCTCTGTAGTGCTCCTTAACTCAAAAAGCCTACGTCATGGGGGCCTGTGTCATGTTGATGATGTAATTTTCAGTGGAAAAAAAGGGAGATCAGAAGGCTTATGTTTACAAAGACAACAAATATGGTGGAAAACATTGGAAGTGAATATGTAAAGTAAAAATGGCATTATTGAGATAGTGGGATTTTTTTCCTCTTTTCAGAATTTAGTATTAGCTATTGCTACGTCATTGATTCGGTGAGATTCTTTTGTAATAGAAAGGAAACTCTGAGACGCAGCTTACTCCTCTGTACAACGAGGATAATAAAGGGCCCACCATCTTGGCTTTTTGTAAAGCGCATAACGCACGGTAAACGCTCAAGAAACGTGAGCCATTGTCACTCAACCTAGTAAGGTACGGGCTGTGAAGTGATCACTTCCTTTCTTTCCTTTTCAACAGCTGGGACATTTTCCTGATGGTCATTGCAGGCATGAAGCTGCTGCGGACCTCTTTCTGTAACCCAGTCCACCAGTTTACTCACTTGGGCTTCACCGTGATCTTTTTCCATTTTGACTACAAAGACATTTCAGAGAGTTTCTTACTGGATTTCTTCATGGTGTCCATTTTATTCAGCAAGGCAAGTAAATTAGCTCTTTTCTTCATCTCAATATGTAAAAGGTGCATTTCTCATCCAATGCTTTAAGAGTTTGAAACATTTTCTTTTAAAAACAATTAAGGCATGAATTTACATTGAATTACGTATGCATGTCACACTCCTGCTGCCATTTGAGGAACATTCCCAATGGAATAGAAATATGCCATGTTATTTGCCAAAAATCACTAATTAAGATGAATTAGCCATTTGTGTTGCTTGAAATTTTATGACCTTTGTCTCTCTTAACAATCTCATTATGGAACTTCCTAATTCTCAAAATGCTCTAAATTAAAGATTAGCCACCAGAATAATTTTTTTTTTTTTTTTTTTTTTTTGCCTCTTGAGGTAAAGTTTGAGATGTGGGACCCGAGAGGGCCAGGTCCCTTGGAGTATTTTCTTTCTCTTGGCTTGTCTCAGGTCAAGATTTCATCAGTTGTAAATTCATCCATGGGCAGTGAGAAACCCTAATCACAGTTCAGGCAAATATATGGGAATGGCATGTAACGTTTAACATGAGGGAGATAAGGTCCTTGGGATACTGGTCTGAGTGTACGTGTTCTGAGCACCGTGACAAAGCTGGGGTGTATAAACCGAAATTGGAAAAAGAATTTGGGAAACTCCTTCCTCAGGCACTTCGTTGAATACAGCAGCCATGGGTGTTCTGCCCTCGGATTGACTTAACTGTTCCCCCTTTTGGTTAATAATTTTTAAATTCTAAGCTTTTTCTTTTTATCCTGAACTTCATTTTTTCACCCCTATTGATCATTTCTGTGAATTCCTCTCTTTATTACCTGTCCTTCACCTGGCTTCCTCTTTATTTGTTTTAAGTGACAAAAATTCAAATATTATTATTGTCATATTACTTCAGCAGCCCTCCGCTGTTTTCCCATCTTATGCCCAAGCTCTGGCTTTGGTCTTTTACCCCCAAAGATTTGTTTTCTGTTTGGTCTTGATAAGTTTATCCCATTTTTCTGGTGATTCAGATCCAGGCTTCCATAATCTGTTTTCCTTCATTATGTCTAAATGTCCGTGATCTCACATAATAAATGTAAAATTGTCTCCTATGATCTTGAAAGCATTGATGAAGTTATAAATTATTTTACTACTCACAGTGGTAAAAGCTTATTATCAGATGCAAAATGGACTGGAACAGGTTGAATTCCTAACTCTGGCATTATTTACATGTTGACCTGGTAATATTTATATTCCTTTCTGAAACGTTGTCTCCTGTAAAATTGAAAATAATGATGCCAGTCTCACTTAGGCGTCAAGAGGATTGATTAACGTAAGTAGGAAAGAAGTTTTTAAGTAGCGTGTGCTTTCCAAATATGAGGCAGGACTTTTAAAGCCATCTTAAGTAGAAAAAGAGAAGTTACACCCTGTTTAGGACGTGAAGGAGTGCGGCTGCTTCTCTGCAGTGAACTGTCTGTTTCAGTAGCATCCTGTGCAAGTGAAAAGTGCCAGGTAAACAAAAGCAGAGCAGAGAGGGGTGAATGAAATGAGTCTTCTAAGTGATTCCACATTGCAATAGAACAGGGATTTTCACTTGCTGGAGGGCAGGCAGCCTCCCCACTGAGCTGCCTGCCGGTCAGCTGGGAGCCAGCCACTGCTGAGACGTCTGGTAGGTGCAGGTGTCCAGATCAAGAGGCTTGCTGGACGCAGAGGAGGGATTTATGCAGAGCTGTTGTTCATTCTTCCTGTCCACAAGGGCACTTTGTACCATCCTGAGCGTAATGAGTAGGGTGGGACCCGATGGGACATAGTCTGAAACTAAATCTGTAAAAACTCGGTGCTACAGGCATTTGAGTTTCACTTGCCATCATCTTTTTGAAGCACCAGTGAAAACACTAAAAATTTCAGACAGAACCAGTGTGACAGTGTTCCTATTTCCCCTAATTGAGAGAGCATTAGCACATGTAATTTGAATAGTCGGCTTTTAGGCTGGGAAAAATAGCTGAGTCTAAAAGAAAACAACAACAACAACAAGTGAGACAAAAGCTAAAAAAAATCAGCATACTGTATAGCAAGTCAGTCCTGACACATCACTGACTCCGTCTATGCCTCCTCACTCTTCATCTTGACAGAGCTGGTAGCAGGGCATTTTCTGGAATGAGAAACCAGATGTGATTCCGACAAAAAATACAGTTAAAGAAAGAGACAGCATTTGAGGTCTTCCGGGAAAGAAAAGCCAGTAGAAATTAGTGACAGAAAATGGTGGCAATGAGGAAGGTGACAGTTAATGTTTCTTGTAAAGATCCTGCCCTGCTTACCCCAACTACTGCTTCCTGTTCATTCTCCTCATTTTAAGACATCTTTTTAAAAATTGTCTCTATTAACATATTTCCTAGAGGCTTTCTAGACCTCCAGTATTTTTAACATCTTTATTGGAGTATAATTGCTTTACAATGGTGTGTTAGTTTCTGCTTTACAACAAAGTGAATCAGTTACACATATACATATGTTCCCATATCTCTTCCCTCTTGCGTCTCCCTCCCTCCCACCCTCCCTATCCCACCCCTCTAGGTGGTCACAAAGCACCGAGCTGATCTCCCTGTGCTATGCAGCCGCTTCCCACTAGTGATCTATTTTACATTTGGTAGTGTATATATGTCCATGCCACTCTCTCACTTCGTCCCAGCTTACCTTTCTCCCTCCCTGTGTCCTCAAGTCCACTCTCTATGTCTGCGTCTTTATTCCTGTTCTGCCCCTAGGTTCTTCAGAACCACTTTTTGTTTTTAGATTCCATATATATATGTGTTGGCATGCGGTATTTGTTTTTCTCTTTCTGACTTACTTTTCACTCTGTATGACAGACTCTAGGTCCATCCACCTCACTACAAATAACTCAATTTCGTTCCTTTTTATGGCTGAGTAATATTCCATTGTATATATGTGCCACATCTTCTTTATCCATTCATCTCTTGATGGACACTTAGGTTGCTTCCATGTCCTGGCTGCTGTAAATAGAGCTGCAATGAACATTGTGGTACACGACTCTTTTTGAAATATGGTTTTCTCAGGGTATATTAGTGGGATTGCTGGGTCGTATGGTAGTTCTATATTTAGTTTTTAAAGGAATCTCCATACTGTTCTCCATAGTGACTGTATCAGTTTACATTCCCACCAGCAGTGCAAGAGGGTTCCCTTTCCTCCACACCCTCTCCAGCATTTATTGTTGTAGATTTTTTGATGATGCCCACTCTGACGGGTGTGAGGTGATACCTCATTGTAGTTTTGATTTGCATTTCTCTAATGATTAGTGATGTTGAGCATCCTTTCATGTGTTTGTTGGCAAAATATATCTTCTTTGGAGAAATGTCTGTTTAGATCTTCTGCCCATTTTCAGATTGGGTTCTTTGCTTTTTTGATATTGAGCTGCATGAGCTGCTTGTATATTTTGGAGATTAATTCTTTGTCAGTTGCTTCATTTTCAAATATTTTCTCCCACTCTGAGGATTGTCTTTCTGTCTTGTTTATGCTTTCCTTTGCTGTGCAAAAGCTTTTAAGTTTCATTAGGTCCCATTTGTTTATTTTTGTTTTTATTTCCATTTCTCTAGGAGGTGGGTCAAAAAGGATCTTGCTGTGATTGATGTCATAGAGTGTTCTGCCTATGTTTTCCTCTGAGAGTTTTAGAGTGTCTGGCCATACATTTAGGTCTCTAATCCATTTTGAGTTTATTTTTGTTGGTGTTAGGGAGTGTTCTAATTTCATTCTTTTCCATGTAGCTGTCCAGTTTTCCCAGCACCACTTATTGAAGATGCTATCTTTTCTCCATTGTATATTCTTGCCTCCTTTATCAAAAATAAGGTGACCATATGTGCATGGGTTTATCTCTGGGCTTTCTATCCTGTTCCATTGATCTATATTTCTGTTTTTGTGCCAGTACCATACTGTCTTGACTACTGTAGCTTTGTAGTATAGTCTGAACTCTGGGAGCCTGATTCCTCCAGCTCCGTTTTTCTTTCTCAAGATTGCTTTGGCTACTGGAGTCTTTTGTGTTTCCATACAAATTGTGAAATTTTTTGTTCTAGTTCTGTGAAAAATGCCATTGGTAGTTTGACAGGGATTGCATTGAATCTGTAGATTGCTCTGGGTAGTATAGTCATTTTCACAATGCTGATTCTTCCAACCCAAGAATGTGGTATATCTCTCCACCTCTTTGTATCATTTTTAATTTCTTTCATTAGTGTCTTACAGTTTTCTGCATACAGGTCTCTTGTCTCCTTAGGTAGGTTTATTCCTAGGTATTTTATTCTTATGATGTGATTGTAAATGGGATTGTTTCTTAAATTTCTCTTGAGAGTGATGTTGGCTGTGGGTTTGTCATATATGGCCTTTATTATGTTGTGGTAAGTTCCCTCTGTGCCTACTTTCTGCAGGGTTTTTATCATAAATGGGTGTTGAATTTTGTCAAAAGCTTTTTCTGCATCTGTTGAGATGATCATATGGTTTTTATCCTTCAGTTTGTTAATATGGTGTATCACGTTGATTGACTTGCGTAGAAACCTCCAATATTGTTTGTGAGGGAATACTGCTCTTTAGGGGTGTTCATTGCATGATATGAAATTTTGTTTGTTCAGTAGATTCATCAGAGTCCTGCTTTTGACATGTCCTCTCATTTATCATCGCCAATCCCTAAGCTCTTTCCCCAGCCTGGCTCCTGTTCTGCTAAATAGCAAAACCATTGTTATACTGGCAGCCCACATCACAGAAGGGCTGCAAGATGAATGCAGAGACCTTGGAAGGGCTCCAGCTTCCTTGGGAGAAAGGAGCTGCGTGAATAGTGGACTCATTATTTTTGTTATGTCAGTTGCCCCTAATCCTTCAGGCTTTATGGGTGGAAAGAAAGACAGGATGAGATTACAGAGAGATGATCTGTGGAGTGAGATCAAAGCACCGAGGTCCAGAGGATGAAATAGATGACTTCCAGAGGGCCTGCCTGTGTGTTATTCTCTCCCTCTTCGAATCCGTGAATCCCCCCCGCCGAGGTCTGGAAGATGAATGTTGGCTGGTCTCCTCAGTCTGCCAGATCTAGTGAAAAACGGGACATCATGAGTTCTGGGCCAGAGCACAACAGGAAGGATTTAGTGCAGCCCATGCATTGACACGAAGGGTGGGACATTCCTAGTGGATAGGCTAGGGGCTGAGGGGAGGCAGAGGGAAAGAAGCATCCCTGCAGATCCCATCCTGAGATGCGTGATGCTCCAACCACACCCCATGCGACTCGGCACCTTTAAGGAGTCAGGCCCATCCGTCCTCCGTCCCTCAGCCTCTCAATCCCTTTCCTCTCTCTCGTCTGCCCCCTTGTTACCGACCAGGGTTCTTGGCCTCCTTAGTCAATAGAAATTGATCAGAGGCCGGACAGGAAATTCAGGCAAGGCTTTACTGGGGCTTCTGCTACAGCAGGGAGGAGCGAGAACAAACAACAGGTTCCCTTGCTTGTTTGCTCCCTCAGGGGGGTGGGGCGAGCTTGTTCCTTATACGGGGTGAGGGCAGTGGCAGGTCCAGGGGTCGGGCAGGAGGGGTGGCTTAGGTGATTTGCCCACCCCTTTGGTGGTACTGTGTGCAGGGATCACGCGCAGTACCTTGATTTTGCTCCCGGCTCTTCAGAAGTGGCAGTTGGGCTTTTTGGTCTCTTCATATCTTGTTGTGCAGAATTTGCCCCAACTGCCTATGCACGCAGTTATTTTTAGTCTCTTATAGTTTCTTTGTATTTTGTTGTTCGAGGGGATGTTTGTCCAGGTGCAAACCCTGCAGCAAAGGGTCCCAGGTCCCAGGTCCTAGCCGTCACCATCAGTCATTCTTCTCTTTTAAGAACCAACTAATGTAATGAACTTGTAACATTTCTGATATGCCTGGGTCTTTGGGGGACAGGAAGACATGCTCCAAGTAAGAATATGTGGTTGTGACAGGAACCAAGGCGACAAAGGTTTCATGCTCTCCCACTGGTCCTGAAAAAGTTCTCAGAAACCATCTTGTCTTGAAATTTTTAGTAATTTTTAGTTGGAGAAGCAGGACTTGAAATAATCCTGCCAGAGGATCATTCTGCCAGCATTTCCAGAATGTGTTACATGTGAAATTCTACAGGCCATTAGTTCAACGTGGGAGCTAGCACTTTTACCATTTATGAAATTAAAATTAATGAGTGAGGTGGTTTTTACATAAAGCTGTGTGACTGATGGCCCCAGAGCCACGATGAGAAGGGACAAATCTAGGAGGTAGAGCTGATAACATTTAGTGACTGTGAGGGTGCTGGGGGGAAGTGGAATATAGGAGGAAGAGCCACGTCTGGGAGAGCTCTCACGTCACGTCCTCCAGTGACTCGGTGGTGTCATTAATGAGGGCCAGGAAAAAAAGACATTTTGGGGGAAAAAAATGTCGGTTTTAGATGTGTTGAATTGTGGAATGAGACGTGACATGGACCAAAGTAAAGACCTAGGGACAGGATGTTTTCCCATTTAAATATTTTCCTCTACATAAGTGCTATAAATGTAGGATCAGTTTAATAAAGTTAGAAACACAATGGAAAATACAGAGAAAGTCCATCTTTATACACACCCCTCACTCCTTAACCCCTTTCTCTCCCTAATGATAACCATTGTAACTATTACAGAATAATTCCTTCTACTCTGTTTTCCTATGTATTCACACACACACTCACACACACACACCCCATACACACACAAAACATAAAATATTAATAGGCCATTCTTTACACATGTTTACTTCCTTTTTTGCTTAAAAATATGTCTTAGAGGGCTTCCCGGGTGGCGCAGTGGTTGAGAGTCCGCCTGCCGATGCAGGGGACACGGGTTCGTGCCCCGGTCCAGGAAGATCCCACATGCCGCGGAGCGGCTGGGCCCGTGAGCCATGGCCGCTGAGCCTGCGCGTCCGGAGCCTGTGCTCCGCAACGGGAGAGGCCACAACAGTGAGAGGCCTGCTTACTGCAAAAACAAACAAACAAACAAAAACAAACAAAAATATGTCTTAGAGAACTTCCACGACAGTATGTGTAGTATTGCCTCTTCCTTTTGACACCTGCATAGTATTCCATAGTAATAATTTGACTAGCCATTCCCCTACTGATAGACATTTAGTTTGTTTCCAATTTTTTTTCCTGTGGTAGCTGGGATTTCTGTGTTCACAAACTCCAGAAACCCAAATGAAACTGGCTTAATGAAAAAGGGGGATTTAACGGTTCACATAACTGATGGGATGATTCAGAGGCTTAAACGATGGCATCGAAATTCTGTGTTTATTTCTCCTTCTCTCCTCTGCTGGCTTCATTCTTAGATTGGTTCTATACGTGTAGACTCCCTCAAGCTAATAATCCCAGAAAGAAGAGAAAGTATCATTCCTGATGGTTTTAGCCGAAGTCCTGGGGAGCATCTCATTGACTCCTTTTGTGTCATGTGTCCATTGAGGAACTAGGCAAGAGGGACGCAAGCCCTCTAGTCAATGAGGCCTGGCTCTTGTCTAACCACACTATACGGACAGTGGGTCAGAGAGGGAAGAAAGGGAGGGCAGACCAGAAGTGTCAGACGCTGGTGCACCTGAGTGTTTCAGGAACACAGAGTCCTGTGATAGGAATTGTTGGGTGGACAAGATGTACCTGATAGGGTCTCCATAGAGAATCCTTCCAAAAGACATATTGCTTCCAACAAGGATGGCCAGCATTTAAGACCCAGGTAGAAGAGGAGGAAAAGTGACTCATGAGACAAGGTAAAGTACAGTAAAATAGGAAGAAAGAAAAGAAATGGCTTCAAGAAGGAGGGAGTGATCAACAATATCGGCAGCTTCACAGAGGTCAAAGTGCCCTTGGTAGAGTGGGCCCTCCGTGTCTGTTTGTAAATGACCAAGTATATTCATTGACCACAGGTCAGTGTATTTAAATGTGGGTATTTGGGGAAGCTTTATAGTACGCTATTCAGTGGAGCTGTATTTAAGGGAAAATTCTGCAGTCACAACCACTTTCAGGCTGTTAATGTTTTATCAGCTTAGAAGAGGTGAATGGCTTTAGACATGCCATTCTCATTATGTTTAAAAGGTTTAGTCCACTGCCCTTGCCAGGAATAAACATGCCATATATGTGTGATGTGAAGGGCCACAGTACAATGTTTACTTAATGCCTCCATCTCTAGGTTTGAAATGCAGGGCTTGACACTTAATACAAGAATTGAGTTCTTAGGCGTCTCCAGCCAGGAAATGGCATCTCCATTATCTTTTTGGTTCAGTAATGTTGACAGAGGCTCCATTTCCCATTTTCAGTTTATTTGTAGGTCCCTTTCCCTCACTGAGTTGAAGAATGGACTTATCAAGTTTATTGACCTTTTTCATAATTTTGGAATTTTCAGTAAGGTTGTCTCACAGTTTTCTCTCTACTAGATAAAACTCACTCCCTCACTCCATCAGCTCTTTCAAGGCTTTGCTCAGATTTGACCTTCTCAGTCAGACCTACCCTGACCACCCAGTTTTCATATTGCAACTTGCCCCTTCTCTGCCCTCCACCCAGCTTCCTCATCTTTTCACATTGCACTGTATTACCTTTCTGCTGTGCCATCATCACCTTCTAACATACTCTCTCCTTGACTTGTTTTTCATTTGATTGTCTCTCCCACCAGATTGTGAGTTCCATGAGGACAGAGATCTTTGTCTGTTTAGTGATATGTCCTAATTTCCAGAACAGGATCAGGCACACCGTAGGAAAACAATACGCTTCTGTGGAATGTTCAATGGTGCTGTTTTGCATGGACAGGTTAGAAACTTACCCAAAGTCACTCACTCACAGAGCCATACTTGAACTTGATCCTATTCCCAGTCTTCCCAAGCCCAGGCGTGAAAACTGGCTTGCAGAAGGTTCACAAAACCACTGCAGGAACCTAGCACACCTTCCAGGCTCTCAGGGACCCATGTTCACTTGTAGTTGCCACCAGGATGGTGAAGGAGAAAAATTTCACAGGCTCTGCACTCTGTCCAGAAATGAACAGATTCCAGTGTGTCTGTGTTCCTGAGAAGATTGGAAACTCCTCGAATGGTGGGACCACGGGTGTGCTTATTTATTTCCCACCTGCTGCAACATCCAACAAAATGCAGGGTCCTGGTTAGGGTTAGGGTTAGGATTAGGTCACCCTAATTCAATTCATATTAATTAAATTCAGTTGAAAGATGGAAAAACTGGTTTGTGAGAAATGAAGTCTGAGCTTGGATGTGGTGGTTGGTTGATGTTTTATTATCCTAGAGAGATGATTATTCACAGCAGGGACGGGGGAGCACATGGGAGGAGGGGTGGTTTTAGACTGAGCATACGGGTCGCTTAGCATTCCCTCCTTGGGCTTTCCATGGTGTGTGTTTTGATTTTCTTGGCTTCTCATAAATCTTGTTTGGCTGCCTCACTGCTGCCTGCTGTCCCGTTCACAGTGGAGGACTTAACACATGGCCAGCAGAGCTGGCTCTTGCACTGTGAGTGTGTTGCTCTGTGCTCTGTAATCAGCCGAGCCCCTTTTGCAAAACTCAGAGGGGAAAACACAATCTGCTTCTAGCTGCAGATCTACCCCAGTGGTGACAAGCTGATGTCATCCATTTGGCCAGCTCACGGCATGTAGCCACCACTGTGACGCCACTTTTAACTGTGTCATGTAACAGCTGAGAAGTGCCTGAACAGCCCCAAACATCCTTTAGTCAAGATTAATAGCCTAACTCATCAACTTCCTTGTCTTCCACTCCCCAGGACAACACCCACATACCAGGGCCATGGGTTTCCCTTAACTCAAACCATGCAAGTTACTGTAATTCATCTCCTGGGAAGGGACGGAGGCCTAAAGTGAATGCTAGCAGCTTCTCTGCATCTTAGCCTTCAAAGTAAGGATCTGTTTTTCCTTCCCATTTAGGACATCAAGGCTGGTGTGCAAGAGTTATATCTTTTTTTTTTCTTCATTTTTCCTTTTTTCTCATGCCAAAGTATACTATAATAAATACATGGATTTAGTCATGTTGTCCAAACAGCAGCATAGTCCTGTGTGTCCCTGCTAATATGTCAAAGAAGTTTTTATGGGCTCTCATTTTTTAAAAAGTCTACAGCTTTCTCTGTAGAATCGAAGGGCCACTGCTGATGAATCTTCAGAGAAGAGGGCAGTGGTGTGTGTTTGAGGCACACAAAAGCTACATGAGTGGCTTCAGGGAATTTAGTAGCAGTGATAAATCTAGACCCTCTTCACTGAAAGAATTTGAAAACCTTCCTTTCTCAGCAATGAGGAAGCCCTCCTTAAAGTACTTCCTGAAGACAGAGCTCGATTTGGTTACAAGCCAGGGCAACATCTTCCTGACAAGGCTAACAACTGCTCTCCTTTACTGACTGGAGGCTTCCAGTTATACAGGATTTACAGACATGAACCTGGAGATTCCAAACAGTGTCCTTTACCAGGGGTTCATATTTCAGACAAGATCTTCGAGGTCATAGACTTTCTCATTCCTTCTTTCCTTTTGCTGCCAGTTCTGGATGTACTCTGAGTGGACCAAACCATGGTGCTTCTGCCTCAGTTGCAGAAAGGCAGTCAGTGACACTGAGATGGTTACTATCTTAAAATATCCATTGAGAGAAAAAGGGAAAATACCACCTTTGTCAGGAAAATCAGTGGCAGTTGCAAAGATCTGGCATGTAAATGAGAATCAGGAAGTAACAAGAAAAATTCCATTGACCCCATGCCCACTATAGCCTATGAGTTGAGTTAGTAAGACACTTGAGGCTTTCTTTTACTCATTGTTTCACTTTCTGAAGGACACTTACTGCACTTACATCCACTACGTGCCTATATTACTTACCTGCTAGACGATAACTGTACAACTATAACTAATACAGTATCGCTAACAATGAGCATACTCTTCAATGGAAGATGTGGGAGAGAAAAACATAAAAACTACTTTTGAAACAATGTCATAAGGGCAATAAATAAAATAATCTATATTTATCGAGCGCTTATTATATGTTTGGTCCTGAGCTAAAAACCTAACATGGATTATTTCATCGACTCTTCACAATCAATTTCTGAGATAGGTACCATTACCATAGTTACTCTGCATATGAGAGAACTAAGGCTCACAGGAGTAAAACTTGTCCAAGATCACACAAGTAGTGAGAGGCAGACCTGGGATGAGAACCTAGGTCTAACTCCAAAGCTTAGTCTTATAACCAGGATGCTGTACTACTTTCCATGCGGTAGGAAGTTATAAGCCAAATATTATGGGTTCTCCAGAAGGAGCAACTAATTAGGGCAGTAAAGGGAAGAGTAGCAGGAAAAACTTTGAACTACTTTTTAATTTCATTTTATTTCTTCTACTGACGTATTATTTATGCCTCTTTTTTTAAAGTCATTGCAATTATATTAAGAATATAAAACTTAAATTCAGCAGAATCTACCTTCAAATTATATTATTCCATTGCTTGTCTAGTGTAAGGAATTTCAACAGTTTCCTCCCTGGCATCCTTGGTGTTATTGTCATATACTTTATTTTAACATATGTTAAAAACACATAATACGCTGTTACTATTTTTGCTTTAGAGCAAAATTGCTCTTCTAGGGCATTTGAAAATAAGAAAAAAATGATTTATTGTCACCTTTCATTTCTGATGCTCTATTTCTTCATGTAGATCCAAATTTCCAACCTGTATCGTCTTTCTTCTGCCTGAACTTCCTGAACAATTTCTGTAGTATAGGTCTATTGTCAATGAATTCTGTCAGTTTTTTTGCCCAAGAAAGTCTCTCTCTCATTTTTGAAAGATATTTTCACTGGGTATAGCATTCTATATTGACAGTTCCTGCCCCCTCCCCCTTTTAAAACTTTAAAAATGTCTCTCCATCATCTTCTGGCTTACAGAAAGTCTTCTGTAATTTTACTTTTGTTCTTCTCTGTGTAATGTGCCTTTTGCGGGGGGCTGCCTTCAAGATTTTCTCTTTGTCTTTTGTTTTTAGCAGTCTGATTATTATATGCCTAGTGTTGGGTAGGTTTTGTTGTTATTTGTTTGTTTATTCAATTGTTTGTTTGGGTATTTATCTTCCTTGGTGTTATCTGACCTTCTTGAGTCTGTGGCTTGGTGTCTGTCATTATTTTGGAAATTTCTTGCCCCTTATCTCTTCAAACATTTCTTTGTCCTGTCCTCTCTTTCTGAGGTTCAAAATATACGTATGTTAGTTAGTTTGATATTGTTATATATCTCTTGGATACTCAGTAATGTTTTCTTTTTAAAATTCACTCAGTTTTATCTTTGTGTTTCAATTTAGGTCATTTTTCTTGATCTGTCTTCAAGTTCATTAATTCTTTCCTCAACTGTGTTAGTATGACAAGCCTGCTGAAAACATTCTGTATCTCTCTTGTGTGTTTTCCATTTCTATCATTTCCATTTGAGTCTTTCTTTTATACTTTCTGCCTCTCTGCTGAAATTTTCCATCTAATCTTTCATATTGTGTGCCTGTTCCATTAGAGCCCAGAACATATGAATCAAAGTTATTTTAATTTCTGTCAGATAGTTCCAGCCTGTGTTTCATATCTGAGTCTAGCTCTGATTGTTGCTTTGTCTTTTAGGAGTCTTTTTTTTCTTGCCTTTTCATATGCCTCATAATTTTTTGTTGAAAGCTGGACTTCTTGTGGAGGGCCATAGAGTATAAAGCAAATAGCTTTCATGCCTGGAACCAGGCATGCCTTTCCTTCTGCTAGATTTTCAGCACAGGGTTTGAGCTAACATAGTTAGGAGATGGGCCACGTTGAGGGGTTGTTATTGCCATGGTTACCCTCAGGGTACCACAGGCTTCAAAACTTCTGAAGGGATACCTTGTGTTTAGGTTGGGAGTTGGCTTCCAGAGTGACGTCTGCTCGGTGCTCAGCTCTACACCCATGCTGCCCCTCAGTGTGTCTCTTCACATGTGCTTGTGCCTTTCCTGTCCCTCTGCTATCAGCATCTGGTTTTACTTTTCACTTGCAGCTTGTTAGCTTGGTGGCAGGGGGAGAAGGTGGAAGGGGGGGACGTTCTCTGTTTTCTAATTAAACCTCAGTCTTAGGCCTTCGCCCTGTCCCTGTGTCCTTCTCAGTTCTCCTCATCCCCCTCCAGCTGCAGTTGGGTCCAGCAGGTACTCCTGCCCCTTCCTCAGGAGTGGGGTTTTTGTTGCCGTCGTGTCGTTCCCTTCCCCCAGCTGCAGTGAGTCTTCACCAGTGCCCTGGAGATGACAGTGTTTGCTGACCTTTCCTCTGTAGACTGAAATATGTGTCCCATAAGAGCGGTCTGGAGAAAGGGTGTAGCGGAGTTTTGTGCTCCTCCGTGTGTCTGCTGTGTGCTTCCTTCAGGTCTGTACCACATCAGACACTCCCTTAGGGTTCCCTCCGACCTTTTCTGTGAGCACCCAGGGGAGTGCATGGAGAAAGAGCCTGTAATTTCTATAGCCCCCAGGGGGCTTCCTGGTGTCCTACGAGCCCACGCTCGACTATCACCAAAATTCGTCAGCTCTTTTGGACAAACTCTTCCTACCGGTTTCTGGTGATGTCTGCCCCAGGTGAGGGAGTACTTACCTCCTTTCTCCCTGAAGGTGCTTGTCTGTCCTTAGATTGTGGGCCAGCTGGCTTCTCTACAGCCCAGTTCTCCAATGGGTTAAACAAGCAGTCATGAATTTGAAGTTTGTCTGGCTTTTTCTCATTGTAAGGGTGGGAAGAATGCTCTTTTCAGCTTTCTGTGTCCAGGAGGAGAAACCAGAAGCTCTTTGAACTACTTTTTAGTTTTACATGAAATTTTGATAAATTTGGTATATTAGAACATTCTGATGGCAAGTGACAAAAGCTCAACTTAAAGTTGGACTATATTGCTTTACATAACGAGGATGCCTGAGAGTAGATCTCATTTGAGATGGGGCCATACCCAGAGCAAACTATCTTTTTGTACTCTCTCTTTCCTACTTATTTTTGCCTGATTTTGCTTCGGGTCATTCTCCATACAAGGAACAAGATAGCTCCCAGGAGCCCCACCTTCATATAGCAGTGCTGGTGGAATTAACATCCTGTACCTGTTGTCTGTATCACGAACTGTGCTTACCCCTGCATCAGTTATCATGGACAGAGGGGGATGTCATGACCGTCCCACTGTAGACCGTGTGCCCACCTAGTGATCAAAGTCAGGGGGGTACACTGTGTTAACAGCCACTGCACTGGCTTTGTATGATCTCTTAGATAAGTGTGTGAAATTTTCTTCAGCAGTGGTTTTAAATTAATTTTTGCAACCTAGATGTCTATCAGTAGTATAATGATTCAATAGATTGGCCAAACAATGGAATATTATGCAGTTAATTAGATGTGAGGGAGAGCAATTTATACCAACACTGAACAATGCCCATGATCTATGAAATAGAAAAATCAAGTTTCAGAACACTATATATTGCTAATTCAATTTAAATAGAAAAGACACACACACACACTCACATGCATGTATTGCACAGGTGCATGTGCAGAAAATTCCAAGTCCTGGAAGTTAGGTCAGAATGAGGTGGGTTACAAGAACTTTCACTTTACAATTTAAGCAATTCCGAATTATTTGGTGTTTTTAAAGTGAGTTTGTATTATTATATTTGTATAAAAATCAATAAATTTAAAAAGTTTAGGGGCTTAAAGCAGAGAGCTACTGTTATTTGGAACACCACTGTATGAATCACCTTATTTCTATGTGTATTAGATGGATGAAATGTTTTTACAAGTATAAAATCTCAGGAGAGTACATGAGGTAGATATCCAGGAGGTGTGGGAGGGATGGGATATCCAATCAGGAGGACCTTCAGAGAAGACGGAGAAAAAGCTGCTTTGTAGCTACAGATATCAGCATTATTTATTTCTCTTACTAAAATGCTACATGGGTAAAAGCAGCAGCTTGATAGGAGGCTTATGAACTTGGCTGTCATACGCTCTTCCTAAAAACTGCATTTGTCACCCTTAGGGTTATAATGAATCTTCGAGAGGGAAGAAGCCCCCAGAAACAGAATCTAGAAAGCTGCCTTTTCCCCATAGGGAAGAGAAAGCTAAACAAAAGCCAAAACAAAGATGGGAGACTATGCTACATACAGTAATTGAATGAAAGCTAACATAAGGAATTTAGAGGACTAAGGAGCTGAAAAGGAAGGCAGAATGTGTATATTAACTGTATTGTTTCTACCACTTCACTCCAAGCTCCATTTGAGCAAGATGCTTAAAGAACAAAAGGTAACCCTCTCTCCCTGGTTACTTTTTTTTTTTTTTTTTTTTGCTGTACGCGGGCCTCTCACTGCTGTGGCCTCTGCCGCTGCGGAGCGCAGGCTCCAGACGCGCAGGCTCAGCGGCCGTGGCTCACGGGCCCAGCCGCTCCGCGGCATGTGGGATCTTCCCAGACCGGGGCACGAACCCGTGTCCCCTGCATCGGCAGGCGGACTCTCAACCACTGCGCCACCAGGGAAGCCCCCTGGCTACTTTTATCATCTCCTGTTTCTTCTGTGTTGAAGTCCACCCTTGCCTCCTTCCCCAGTGACCCACCTCCCCACACACCTGAGCCAGTACCCCTCTGTCTACCACAAGCAGAAACACACACACAGATGCAACATTAAACTTAATTCCCAATTCTCAGGGGTCTTGACAAGATTTTTAGTTTTGTGCATTTCTACCTCTTGGTAGATTGTAAAGTTTAAATGTGCAATGGTGACTTCATTTGCACTTATGGATACCCTAATTAGTGGTTATGAAATATGAACCTAACTAATATTTTCTGTCATGTTCTCCTCAGGGTCTGAATTTGTTTTGCTGCATAAAGCTGGCTAATCAAAGAATCAGGCCTGTTGCATTTCCCTTTATTAGCTGTGCATTCATTTGCCTAAGTAGCCTATACCTGCTGAGTACACTCATCCCTGTATCATCACTGTTTCTCTTCTTAGTTATTAAGTGCAATTATCCAAATTGCACTTCACAGGTGATAACTTATTATCCCAGGTTCCTTTCTCTTTCCTTAGATTTTAGTCTCCCTTAATGGTTCTATTTTCACTTTTCTGTTGTAGGTTAATCAGATTCATCTTGCTTGATGCATCTTGCCTGAATAATCCTGAAATTTTACATTTTACTATTAAATATGGTGTTTACTTCAATATAGCACCGCTACCTTTTAGCAGTTTAAGAACTTTTATATTACTAGGGTGCAAGGGATTTTTATGAGTGAGTGCATCATTCCTGCATCAGTTGAGCATGATATGGTTTTTCTTTTCTTTACTTTCTTATTTTTGTGAATTATATTGACATTTTTTTCTAATAAACCATTATATGATGAACCATATTTGGTCATGATATATTTTTATATATTTGCAGATTCATTTCATAAATATTTTATTGAGGAGTTCTGCATTTACATTAATAGATCAGAATGTCTGTATTTTCTTTTCTGACAATATTCATTTTTTGTGATAAAAAATTGACTGCCAATATAATCTGTGAAGTTTTTCTAAGATGCACATTTTAAGGCTATGTCTTTTACTCTACAAATTGCTTTAGCTGAGTCCCACACGTTGTGATTGGTATTACTGCTTTTCATTGTCTTTCATTTTAAAGCATTTCCTAATTTTGATTATCATTTATTCTTAGTTAATTCAGTGTCGTTTTTGTTGTTATTATATCTGAATGCAAAGTTTGTGGTTGCTGCTGCTATTGTTATTTTACTGTCTTTTTATTGTTGTCTTCTAACTTAATTGCAAAGCAATTTGCATGATATCAATTCTTAGCATCGGTTAAGACTTCTTTTTAGTTTACTAAGTCATCAATTCTTGTAAATGTCCATATGCTTGAAAGTTATATTCTTTCTCTTTTGGTTGGCTGCAAGGTTCTAATACACATATCTCTTAGATAAAGCTTGTTAATTCTTTTGGTCAAATATTTTATATCTTTATTAATCTATGGTCTAACCAAACCATCATTTTCTGAGATGCCTGTCTTAAAATCTCCCCCTATGATGTAGATTTGTTAATCTTTCCTTGTAATTCTGTCCATTTTTACTTTAGATATTTTGAGACTGTATGGTTAAGTACACACATTCCAATTATTTTATCTTCTGGTGACTCTTTACTTTCATCATTATATACTGCTTTTTATCTTTTTTTGGTAAAATTCTATTTTGTCTAATATTCATATAGGTAAGCAAGCTTTCTTTTGATTAAGATTTACCTGCTATTTATTCTTTTCATTCTGTTACCTAAAGCTTTCTAAGTCATTTTAATATTTCTTATAAAAGCATTTAACACAATTTTTCTTTTTAATACAGACTGAGAATCTCTACATTTTAATAGACAAACTTTATCCATTTACGTTACTCTGATTACTGATATGTTTAACTTTTTTCTATCATGATATTTTGCTTTCTATTTACAATGCTTTTTCTTTCTCCCCCCACCCCTTCTTTTTTGCCTTCTATTGAATTGAATAAATTGTATTTGATCTCTTCTTTCCCTCTCGTACTTTGGAAATCGAGTATTATATTTCTATTCCTTTAGTGCACTGAATCTCAATGTGTGGTCCCCAGAGGAGCATCATCAGCATCACCTGGGAGGTTATTCTTGGGCTCCATCCTAAACTTACTGAATCAGAACCTCTGCAAGCAGGAACCAGAATCTTTTATTTACAAGCTCTCCAGGTGATTCTGATGCACATTAAAGTTTGAAAACTTTAGTGATTTAGTGGTTACTCAAATTATTAATAAGCACATTTGATTAGCATATGAAGTTTTTTAAATGCAGTTTTTTTCTTTTCTTTTCTTTTTGGCGTTTAATGGGAGGTCTACATATTCTGGTTGTGGAGGTGTCCCTGAAGACGATTTATGCAAGAAAGTTCTGTCATCCTTCACTACGTTTAATATTAGTCTCTCAATTTTGTGTTCCTGCTCTTTTGGAATAGTCTACATTTAAACTCCACTCCCCTACATTACAATGGCTTTGGCACGTTGTGGATGATAGATTTTTATCTACTCTACACCAGGCAGAAGGACAACTTTTTTGCTTTCTCCCAGCCCTGGTAGGTGGGTCTTTTCTAATTCACACTTTGGTGGGCATCGCTGCCCCTCAAGTGCATTAAAATCCAAGTCCTCAGCTCCTGCAGCCCATATTCATGCCTATGTCCTCTTGGGGTCATCATGGTGTCAGTTCAGACTTAACATTCTCATTTAAAACTCCCTCTTTGGTTTTGACTATTAGAGATTTTTCCTTGTTTGGAATTCAAATATTAATTATATTTTCTTACAATTTTTTAGATTATTTATGTTATTTTTACAGTGGGATGGTAGCCTTTCTATATTACCATGCTCCCTGAAGCCCATCAATACTGTGCTAAACAGTGTGTTATATAATAGGCTCCCAACACACATTGTGTATTGAGATAGAAAACATTTCTCACCTTCTGAAATACGATTGTGTAACCACTGTCTGAATATGTTTATTTAACTTATACAATTCTAACTCATATTGTCAGCCCCATTTGAGAATATTTATGTTTTAGAGCTAATATCCCCAAATTTATCATCTTTGCTGTTATCAACCAGTTATTCTATAAAAGTAGTGCTCCCCCTTCCCTAAAAAGTGGTATCCCACTTTTGAAATGTCACTAGCTTTACTTTTTCCATTCCTTCTCGAACATTGTTTTTACTCCCCACGTCCCTACCTGCGCATCGAAATGTCTGATAGTTTTCCCCAATTCTGTTGTTCCTACCTTTCAATCCCTCAGCTGGGCTCCCACCTGAATTCATCAGCTTGTTCCCCCTTGAACCTGCAAACGTCTTCGCATTTGTTTACCTCCTTTCCAAGCACTCTGGTCTCTGCTCCCTCAGCGTTCTCTCGTTTTGAACTCAATTTACCTTTAATCCAATAGCCAGTCTCTGGGACTCCTTTCAGCCTTGCCTGCCTCTTCAAGTTCAAACACTGATCATCACAAGTTCCATATTTTTCCGAGAAGAAAAAAACCAACTCACTGACTTTGACAACAAAATGCAAAAAAAAAAAAAAAAAAAGGTGGCAAATGATAGAACTAATCTGGGAGACTAGTGAGGCTGGAGCAATAGGATAAAAGGTAGTGATTGGGATTGGGGGGGAAAATTACAATTTAATCAAATGGAATAGCGTATGGGCAGCTCCCTAAGACAATGCCCAATATAAGAGCATTCAATAATTGGTGAGTTATTTCATTGGGGCAGTGGGGAGGAAGTCCCCAGAGAAAAGCTGGCCTGTGCTTTCTTTCAGAATGTATCGGTATTATGGGCTTCCCTGGTGGCGCAGTGGTTGAGAGTCCGCCTGCCGATGCAGGGCACACGGGTTCCGTCCGGAGCCTGTGCTCCGCAATGGGAGAGGCCACAGCAGTGAGAGGCCCGCGTACCGAAAAAAAAAAAAAAAAAAAAGAATGTATCAGTATTAGCAAGGAAATGTGTTAGGGTCATCCTTATTGGGTGACACTTCTGTTAAGATAGTTTGTGAATTTATGCAAATTGCATTTCCTACCTAGAGCAGAGATACAACAGCATGTCTAGGCCTGATTGAAAAGATATTTCCAAAAAGGGTTATTTGAAGTGAGAGTATTTATGGTGTCTTTCTTTGGGAAACAGCCAGAATTATTCCACTGTGAGTTCCTGTCGTCTTTTCCAAGTGTTTTCAGTGAAAAAGACCCCAATGATTTTCTTTTCTCATATAGTCATATTTGGGTAATTGGGGAAGTTTTTTATGCTTTAATAGGCATATTAAAGCATAAAGTACTGAGATTTAAGGTCTTAGCAGCAGAACATTAGGAATGAGTTAAGCTTCAAAAAAACGGAGACCTCGAACTGTCTAAGGAGATGCAAGTTCACAGCTAATGGAAGTGGATTTCTATTTAAAGTACTTCAATGCGTACATGTCAATCCCAAACTCACACACTGCTATATATAAAACAGATAACCTACAAGGACCTACTGTATAGCACAGGGAACTCTGCACAGTACTCTGTAATAACCTAAATGGGAAAAGAACATGAAAAAGAATAGATTACATGTATATGTATAGCTGATTCACTTTGCTGTACACTTGAAACTGTTACAACATTGTTAATCAACTCTACTCCAATATAAAATAAAAATTAAAAGTACTTCAATGCAGTGCTGTGCTGCACGTGGCAATGTTAGTGTTGTTGTTTCCATTAACTCATCTTAAATGTGTTATTAATTTATACCCAATGGCCTGATACGGTACGGAAAGTGCCTCTTGTAATGCTTCTCATTAATGATCAATATTTAAGCTTCCTTTTGCGCTTAGACATCAATTTTTGGATACCCACAAATTTTTCTTTTTTTTTTTCATCTGACTTAACCCTAGAAGAGAAGGAAGAAGTGTAAAGGGAAAATCTGAAGTTGAGTCTTTTAACGTGGAGCACACCTCCCCCCACTTTTAGGAATAAAATAAGTCAGCCATGTCAATCTTCCTGGAGCCATCCATTCTTAAGAAGCACAGGTAACCCAGCAGCCTGCCTTGTTGAGGCAACTTGAATGTCACTGGGCTTGTTGGGTGGTGTCATCTTTCATTCATTGGGCGTTTGTACTGAAAAGGGCATTCCAGGACAGGTCATAGCCCTCCATCACTGTGTACATGGAGAAGAGGTCCCCGATAGTGACAAATCGGCCAGCTCCGATTTGTCACCTTCTCACTTGTGACCCTGCCCCGTTGCTGTCAGCAGGAAGGTGTAGGTAGAGGAGACCTTTCCTCAGCTGCTTCCTGCTGCTGTCCTTCCAGGAAGGCTCATGGCCTCAAGGAGACATGGTAAGGTTGGGAGGTAGAAATGTCTATCACCAGGCAGAGAACCAGGAATTTCAACCTCTGGATTTAGGGGCCAGTGACTCACGGTCTGCCCTAAGCAGCCCACTTAGCCTCTCTGAGTCTGGTTTCCTCTTCTGAAAAATAAGAGGTCCTGGATTTAGTTAAGTTTCAGTTGCTTAGAGGAGGGGCCCTAGAATTTCCTCAAAATAAGATATCCACCTGTCCTAACATGTATTTATTAAACTCCGCACTTGACAAAGATGAAGTCATTTAATCCTCAAAATGACAGTGTGGGGAGGATCTATTATCAACCCCATGATAGGTGCCAGCTGGGATTGAAACCCAGGCAGCGTGCCCTCGGGCCCATGCTCTGTGTTGTGTTGACATCTGACACATCCCCAGCACATCCTTTTTCTGGTGGGCTTCCTGGAGGATCATTAAATGACTGAGTTGTGGAGGAATCATTGGTATGTAAAGAACTAGCATTTGGGAGATCTGGCTTCAGTGATTAAGAACAGCAGAGTCTATTTGATCAGCTACATATTGAACATCTTTTACAAAGCTTCTATTTTTATTCTTCACAATGTTCATAAAAAAAGCAAAAACAAACAAACAAACAAAAAACGAGGCCAAGAGAGACATAGGAAAAGAGCAAAGATACCTGGGGCCTTGGCTACAATTAGAGCATGAGAGCACATGTGTCTGATTACTGGTTTTGCTTATGTGTAAATACAAGTCGCTGTGCTAAGCAAAAAATAATTGTAATATATTCATTTAATCATAATGCAGCAAAGTTTAACTTGTTAGTGCGTTAAACTTTCAGTTGAGGCTTTCCCTGGGGCTGCCTGTCTGATTGTAGTTGCAATGCCTGGACCTACTTATCAGCTTTTCCGGGAGGTGGCTTAGAAGCCTCCCAGGATATAGTCATACACTGAAAACCCAACAGGAGTAACTTTGCAAAACCCGTGATTCATTTTCAGGGCAACTAGGGGGTCGTACATCACATCAGGTACTCTTGCTCATGCTTGGCAATTTTCACCTAGGCATGAGTCACAGGGCTAATTCTTAATAAGCAGACTAAGAATTCTTAGCAGTGTTGTGACTAGAGTATTTCAAATCCAGAGGCATTTGCCTGATAGAGTTGGGTTAGGGCATAAAGGAGCAAGTTAATACAAAAGAGTCCATCCCCACTTCTCAGGACTTTTGCTTTCCATGTAATCTAGAGTCATGTGTTTGAATGTCTTCTGTTTTGTAATTAGCATGCTCCTCCTCTGGTTGAATTAATGGTGGGAATGAATGGAAATGATATTGACCTTTAAAGGAAATCGTATCTTTTAAGAGAAGTGAGTCAAGAGTTTGAGTCTGTGTTAGGCCTGTCTGCCCAAGTCACCTATGGACTGGTGGGATATAAGGTGGTGGGGAGTAATTTTTCTAAATTGTTATTTTATATTGGAGTCGAGTTGATTAACAATGTTGTGTTAGTTTCAGGTGTACAGCAAAATTATTCAGTTATACAGATACATGTATCTATTCTTTTTCAGATTCTTTTCCCATTTAGGTTATTACAGAGCATTGAGCAGAGTTCCCTGTGCTATACAGTAGGTCCTTGTTGTTTATCTATTTCATATATAGTAGTGTGTATATGTTAATCCCAAACTCCCAATTTATTCCTCCCCCCCAACTTTCCCCTTTGGCAACCATAAGTTTGTTTTCTAAGTCTGTTTCTGTTTTGTAAATAAGTTCATTTGTATCATTTTTTTAGATTCTACATGTAAGAGATATTATATGATATTTGTTTCTCTGACTTACTTCACTTAGTATGAACATCTCTAGGTCCATCCATGTTGCTGCAAATGATATTATTTCACTCTTTTTTATGGCTGAGTAATATTTCTTTGCATATATATATATATATATATATATACACACCACACCTTTATCCATTCATCTGTCCATGGACATTTAGGTTGCTTCCATGTCTTGGCTATTGTAAATAGTGCTGCTATGAACATTGGGGTACCTGTATCCTTTAGAACCACGGTTTGGGAGAGGACTAATCTTTATGTGAACCTAAGAGATACAGCCTCAAGCTGACATAAGAGAGTAAACTGCTCTTCTCTCAACTGTCAGCATCTCAAAGGCACTGGCATCTAGATCCAGGGTTCAGGAAGCTTAAACCAACCGCAGGATTAAAACTGAAGTGGCCTTTTTGAAAGAACTCAGAAGCTAGCTGAAATCAGGTCTCTGGTGGGTGTCAGTGAGATAGAGGGAAGAAAGTGAAAAGGTACTAGGAAAAAAACATTTGTTTTTCTTTCCCAGAATTCACATTCCTTCACAGTTCTTCTGGTCCGATCACATCACCTTCCTCCATTTCACCCCCTCTTTTTTTTTTTCTACTCCCTTAGTCCTCCCCACTGTCTCTATTTCTTTCCTCTCCCTCTCTCCTCTTTCTCTTTTTCTCTGTCCACCTTCCCTTCCCTCCTCTCTGCCTCCAATTCTTCCTTGCTAGGTTTGTGACTAGGGTCCCCAGTGGACACATCTAGACCCCAGGCTTCTGTACACAACCAGATGCCAGTCACTTCTTAAGAACTCCAAGTTTGCTCTGCCTTTGAGAGAACATTTATCCTTGGTTCATCTTCTGTAGCCAGTCCGAGGATGTTTAAAGTTATTCTCCAAACCCAGGATATTGATGAGAATGTGGTGAGACAAGAATAGTGAGAGGAAGACTTGGAGAGGATTCTAATTAACCTCATTTTTCCCTCATGACACTTGCATGAAACAGTTCAGGATAACCTCATCTTTTGGTTCCAAAATTACAAGATTGGCCTTTCACTGAAAGGCTAAGTTATCTTGGCTCCTTGAACCTTTCCTCAATGGTCCTGTTTTCCAGCCTTTGCCTTCTTTTCATTGTGGTCTTCTGATGTTCTGTGTAACACCTACTGAGCCTAATTAAGAATTCTGTCTTTTTCTCTTTTCACATCATGGCTCTGGTGAATGTATTTCACTGTCTCGTATGCTAACCAGTCTAAGAACAAACACATCATGCCGTTTGAAGTTTCCGTTATTATGAAATATTACTCAGCTGTAAAAAAGAATGAAATAATGCCATTTGCAGCAGCATGGATGGACCTAGAGATTATCATACTAAGTGAAGTAAGTCAGAGAAAGACAAATATCATATGATATCACTTATATGTGGAATCTAATAAAAAAATGATACAAATGAACTTATTTACAAAACAGAAACAGACTCACAGACATAGAAAACAAACTTGTGTTTACCAAAGGGGAGGTGGAGGGATGATAGGAGTTTGGGATTAACATATACACACTACTATATATAAACTAGATAACTAATAAGGACCTAATTAGTGTATAGCACAGGGAACTCTACTCAATATTTTGTAATAACCTATATAGGAAAAGAATCTGAAAAAGAGTGGATATATGTATATGTATAACTGAATCACTTTAAACTGTACACTTGAAACTAACACAACTTTGTAAAACAACTATGTTTCAATTTAAAAAAAAATGAAGTCTCCATTATGGATGAAGAGCGTATGTCAAGTTCGGAAAGCTTGTTGGTAGGATACTTCCTGACTGCGTCTAGAAGTGACAGCTGTAGAATTTCACATCTGGGGTCCATCAGTCACTTCTCTCCACAAAGCACGGGTCTACAGCCAGGGACCCTCTCCATCCTCCTTGGCACATTCATAGTCTGGATCTCCAGCCCAAACCACTGAGCATGTTTCCCCTCATGTTCATCCTTAGGCCACATAAGGTCTCTTCTCTCCAGCCCCTACTTCTCTCCAGAGCTCAGCTTTCTCCTGTGCAGGCTTATCTAGCAAATGCAACGGCTCCCATATCCTATCTTGGCTTTCTAAAGCGCCTTGTAACTTGCAATGGTGCAAAGCGGTATGGGGAGATTTTCTCCAGCAAGAGTGGCTGAGGAGGAGAACTGAAATCCATACACAAAAACTTGAACGATGTCCATTGTGATGGGGTTTTGTATGAATCTCCTTCTGAAAGACCCAATATGAAGAAGGAAGGACCAAGCTGTGAGTGTTCCTCTAAGAAACACCATATTTATGGGCTGAAATCATTAACCTGGTGAAATTAACCACACAACATTACTTCTGATCATCTTGTTGCTGTTTGAAAGTATCCTTAAACAGCTGCCTTGCTTATGGGACGAAGGAAGGTAAGAGTAAGAGGACAAGCAAGTGTCACTGCCCCTTCCTAACTTTAATGCAGGCACTTTGCCTGTGACACAGCTGGCACTGTGCTTGTCATCACTGACGAATCTCTGTCTCTTCTTTTGCTTTCAGCTCGGGGACCTGCTTCACAAGCTACAGTTCGTCATGACCTACATGGCTCCCTGGCAGATGGCTTGGGGTTCCTCATTTCACGTGTTTGCTCAGCTCTTTGCAATTCCTCGTATCCTTTCTGCTTCTGTTTTCACCTCCGAGCTGAGATTCACATTTCACGATGCAAGCTTTTCATTGAACTCTGGCAGTAAAAGGGTTTTAAAGTCTTTAAGATTACATCTTAATGGGGACCTGGGGAGGCACTGTGGATTCCCTTTAGGTACTTAGCCTTAAAAGAAACTTCTTAATTCGGAACTCTTCCTGTTTCTTAATGCATATTCAGGAATGATTTGATTTCTTCTGATTTTTCCGTTTCCCATGACCAGATCTCCGTTAAGATATCATGTCTTTTAAATGGAAAGTCACCGCTTAAATGATTTGGTTGACTTGTGCAAAATAGTGCAAACTGATTTGCTGTTATTAAACTTTGTGGATAGGATTGATATATTATTATCGATCATATAACATTATATTATAATATAGTTTGGTTATCTTATACTTGAGGAATGTTCAAAAACCCAGAATTGGGCACAAACAGAATTACCCAAATATTTTTGAAGACCAAAAAAAAAAAAAAAATTATGGTTTTGTTATCATTAGCCAAGGAGCCTAATTTTATCATTTGTAGTTTTGTTTGGTTTCCTTGTCTATTTTTAAGTGTTTCCATAATGATAATTAGTTTTAATTTACTTCAAAGCAACTTGACATGCTCCTTCTAGAGATCACTTTGACGCAGATAGCTAAATTGTGTGTGTGTGTGTATCTGTGTGTGTGTGTTTGGAGAGAGGAAGAAACAGAAAAATCAAGAATACTCTTGAAGAGAGAGAGATTGAAGAGAAATATTCTTTTTTTTTCTTTTTTAATTTTTGGCTGTGTTGGGTCTTCGTTGCTGCATGCGGGCTTTCTCTAGTTGTGGCGAGCGGGGCTACTCTTCATTTGCAGTGCACGGGCTTCTCAGTGCGGTGGCTTCTCTTGTTGTGGAGCATGGGCTCTAGGCACGCGGGCTTCACTAGTTGTGGCTCGTGGGCTCAGTAGTTGTGGCTCGCTAGCTCTAGAGCGCAGCCTCAGTAGTTGTGGCGCATGGGCTTAGTTGCTCCGCGGCATGTGGGATCTTCCCGGACCAGGGCTCAAACCCGTGTCCCCTGCATTGGCAGGCGGATTCTTAACCACTGCGCCACCAGGGAAGTCCCCCCAGTGAATTTATACTTTCAGATTTTGTATTTTCCGAGATGTGGTTCAGGGACGCGTTAGATCAGAATCCCTGGAGGAGCTTGTTTAAAAAAGTAGATTCCTGAGGTCAGCACATACTTCTAAAATCACATTTCGGCGGGAGGACCCTGGAATCTCCATCTTCACAAGCCTTACTGGGATTCTCATCCGCTGATGTGTGTGAAGCGCGGTTCTCGGCTGGCATCCACTGGGGGTGCTGTGAACCGGTTTTAATGGCCACGCAGAGCTTTCTTTCCTGAAGGTTGCATAAGGCTCCTGAAGACAGTTCTTAAGGAGCCCCTGGGATCTCAACTTTGGGTACAGGGATAGAAATAGACATGGGATATTCATTGTGATAATACATTCTAGATTTTTAAAAAATGCTGTCCTTCCAACTTATTATTTCTTTAATTATTAAGCATACCCAGAGCTGTCCTCACAATGCACATTGTTCCGTGTTCCTATTCTTAGACCTGCACGGATATTTGTAAAGTGTTTCATGGTTATTTGGAGGAACAATCTCAGGAAAAATGATCACAAAAGCGTGAGCTTGCGTATCACCCCTTTCCTATAACGGCAGTCGTTTTCTAGAATGCCAGTCATTTTAGGTTTTCTAAATGGAATCCCTTAAAACAGAGTGAGATGAAAGAGTGAGGGGATTTTTATTTATTTCTGGTGTGTGTCTCGGGTATCCTGTCTAGAACTTAAAGCCTGTTTATTAGATGAAAATGATGAGATGGATGTAAATTTGCAGTTGAGGAGTTGCACTAAGAACTTAAAACTTGAAGTGGTGGCTCCCAATTCTATTCTAACTTTGGTCTCACATAGATCTGTAGCATTTCTTGTGGCTCCTTATGCCTTGTTGGATGAGTCCGGTAATACTAATTACTCCTGTAGTTCCGTAGCCGAATTAAAACTGTTCTGGAAGCTGTAACTTTCAATTACCTGACCTTTATGTGTGTTGAGGGGTCACACACAAACACATGGTATCTGGCACTTAGTATCTCCTCTAAGGATAAAGGCAGCACTGGCATCCATCTCAGATTGAACACAGTGGGCGTTAAATCTAAGTACTTTCACGATGGATGGACTGGTTCTCTTGAGAAATTGAACACATCTGAGATGCAGATTTTATTGGGCATTTGGTTTTAGAATACAGATGATCCCAGTGCTTTGTGCCTAAAACTGTTCCCGTCAGTAAAACCCACCTCCTGCCTCTGCTAAGCTATAGACTCTTCGAGGTGGCCGTGGAGGCTGACCACTGCAGTTGTGTGATGGCTTCCAGGGCTTCCAGCGCCCCTACCCCATCACCCAAAGACACTTCCCCATCCTGGATCAGTTGTAAAGGTAGCTATTTGCTATGTGGAGCCCAACATCATACCGTGCAGAATATAATGAGATCGTTTAAGAAACCAGATATATATGCCATCAAGACAAGGCTATCAGGTTCCTAAATGCCAGCCCTGGATCTTGACTAATTTTGAAATGTTAATGATTTTATCACTCTATTAAGAAGGTGTGGGTTCCATCCTGGCTTTGAGAAGGGGCTAATTTGCTCCATTTTGGAATTGAATTAACTTTCAGGCCAGCGGGGCACTGTTTATTCAATTGCTTTTTCCAGTCCTAGCATGTTGTCTCCCTCCGTAGCCTCTGTTAGTTTCTGAGCTTGTAACCTCCAGGGAAAGATAGGCATGCTCACTCTTTTAATATGTGTAGAGACCGTGCAAGACCATTGTTTTCTAATAATTAGACAGACTTAGCTGTATTAGCTCTGTTAAACATGTGTATTGGAAAGGCCGCTTTCTATTTGGTGTATCCTTTTGAGCTTCCAGTTATTTTTTTAAAGTATTAACATTGATATTTTCATTTTAAATGTACTCAAGATAAACCTGAAGCTTTTTAAGGAGTCTCCATCTAGCCCTTTGGCCCACCTCTTGGCTCTCAAAAAATAAAGAAGGCTGCATATTTCTAGGGACTGCCTTAGCCATTACGATCTTGTGTATTTCCCCAAGAGCGCTATATTTCTCTTCTGATCTTCCCTGGATAAACTAACCTTTGAGGCCATCTATTCACTTCTGCCCTACCTCTGACCTATTAAGCTTCATTTCCTTTCCTCCCAAATTTGAACTTTATTTATAGGCTAGCACTATTTTCTTCATTTCTTAATTTCTGGATAACTGTTTCTGGCATTTAAAAAATGGATAACATAATCTTTGGGGAAATGTTTAGAATCAAAAAGAACAGCAGTGCCAGCCCACGCAGGCTCCTACCCAGCCCCGGCTCCACTTAACTTTGTCCTGGATCTTCTGCAAACCCCGCAGTGCCCCCTGTCACCTTCCCCTCACCCAACACCCTCCCTCAGGAATTCCCCTGTGACCCCGCTCTGCTTTCTCAGGTTTTTTCAGTACCTTCCTTCGATGACATCTCCCATGAAGTTCTTTTTTTCTTCCTGTGACAAGGGGAATAGTTACATTGGTATGTTTTGTGGCAGAGGTATTTAGATCTTTCCAGCTTCCTGATGAAGAAGAAACTGTTGGGTGATGATAGATATCACAGTAGCTCCTTATTCTGGAGTTCTGCTTTTGAACCTAGGTCAAAATAAAAGGAATCGGATTGAAATTGTAGCACAATTGAGATCTTTTTGATACCCAAACAGTTCAACACTATTAATGGAGGTTGTGTTATTTCACTTCTGAAGATGTTTGGAAATAAATAGCAAATTGAAAAAAAAAAAAAAAAAAAGACACAGCTACCCCTGAAGGAAAACTCTTGAGCTTAAATCTATGAAAATGCACTGGGAAGTGCCTGTAGACAAGCAAGACTCACTCCCTTCTTTGTATTTACACGTAAGTGGGGCTGTGAGGGTCCCTATCACATAACTAAGCCCTGCCACTGATAATATGGGAAAGCCCTTCTATGCTCTGGTTGGTAATGAAACGCAGAATCTTCCTATCTGTGACAGACATTTAGGCATTTCTTACTTTCTGCCAGAACTTTTTAAACATGGGCTAAGAAACAAGACCTCCATTTGTGCAGCCACGTCCCCTTCCAGGTGGGAAAATCAGCCTAAATCAGCCTTGTAGGAGATCGGGTCAGACCTGCAGTAGAACCCTCCCAGCCCTCACCCTGAAGGACAGGGAACCATGTGCATATGTAAAACCTGGCCATCTGGCCCCCCACTGACCTCTGCCACCTCTGTTCCCTCTGGCTTTAAGAAATCACAGGCCCCGTGATTGACAGCTGGGAGAAGTTCTCCAATGATGGAGTGAGACTGGGGAGGGACCAGCCCTTCTGGCGCCTCCCCCAGATTTCCAGAGATCAATTAGTTGGGCTTAAGCCAAAAGTGAGAGCCATACGAATTTTAATATTGAACAATTACATTTCTGATCAGAGTGTGTAAAACTGAGGCATGCCAAGAAGTGGAAAACCCATACAGAGTGCTAGGGAGGTGACTTAGCCTACAGCATGCTGTGACTTGTATACACATTTTTAGCTTATAAACCAGACATGAGTTGAATTGAGCCATTGGTGTTCAGTGTATGATTAAAAAAATACATATTTTTGAATAGTGGGAAAAGATTCTTTGAGGAATAGAGATGCTATCTTCCCAAACAATGCTATTTATTTACTTTCAAAGTGTAATTTAATTTTAATTATTTATAAAGCTGCTTGATACTTTAGTAAATGTACCACAGTGTGTTTGGTTCAGCTAACAGTATCTCAGTAAAAAGAAACTGTTCTTTTCAAATCTTAGATATTAAATCTTTGCCATGAATCATGCTGAGACTGCTGGGATTTTTATGAGAATCATTTGGTTTTCATGGTGGTGAAATGAGACCTAGCAGGATATTATTGAAAGTTTTATATTTCCAAATATGTACATAGAGAGATCACAGGTAGGCCCTTCTTTCTTTCCTTGGTGAGAAAATGGCTTTCATATAAACTAGTCAAAATCGCAAATACTATGTAGAAGAATAATCATGAACACTTCTTTTTTTCCTTAACTCAAAATCCTCAGATTCTGCCATGCTTTTCTTTCAGGCATTTGCCACGTCGATCTTTTCTACTCCACTGAGCCCGTTTCTCGGGAGTGTCATTTTTATCACATCGTACGTCAGGCCAGTGAAATTCTGGGAGAAAAACTACAAGTAAGATCCTAAAATCGTTGCTGACTTGCTTTCCTAGGATTCATGTTCAGGATGCTCCTTGACCTTTGTCTATGAAAAGTCCAGGCTTCATGCTTTGCCCTCCTGTGGGGTAGCCCTAGCAATCTCCCTCACCCACCCAGTTATCCACTCAGCACGGGGGCTTCCAGGCTCTGGACCAAGCCTGACTGATGGCAAATTTGCAGTCAGTCTAGGTTTCACCAGTTGTGAAGGAAAGTGAGATATCACCACCCACTCTCAGCAGTTGCCCTCAGAGAGGTTGTCTCAGGAGCCTTGGTCCTGTCATTGGATGAGATTACCCTGGGGGGCACGGCTCCCTTCTGTGGGACTTCGAAATATACATGTCATGTACAAGTGTACATGCATCACAGCTCAACATAGGAGAGCATATACCATTTTTTCTGAGCATCATTAAACTTGTAGAAGATGATTTCTGCACTTTGTCTTGACTGTTTAGACCAGTCAGTCATAAATTTCCTCAAGCAAACAGTGATGGAGCGAGGGCAGTGATTTTTTCAGGGGTGGTGGGAAGGGAGGAGTGATGGGTAACTGAGTAACTTTCAAGAGTTGTTAATGATTTGTCGGGGGAGGCCTGAGAACAGCCAGAGGAGGAGGTGGGGCGAGCCAGCCTGTCTCCAGCTGGGGTCGTCTTCCGTTGCAGATCTCATTTGCCCTAATTTACTAGCCATACCTGTGCTGTTGTGTCCAAGCCCTAATCCATCTTCTGTAACGTGTCTACCTTTTCTACTGCTCTGCCACTTTACAATGCGCCCTTCACGTCTCACAGAGGCCAACGTTAAGTCAGGAGATCTGTGTGGTTAGATGGTTTATGTGCACGGAAGATGCACGTCCTTCTGGGGCAGGCGGTAGGGCGTCGTGATGAAAACACAGCCTGGGCCGCCAGCCTGCCTGGGCTCACACCTCGCCTCCACCCTCGGTGCTGGTGACTTCAAGGCCTCTCTCCTCTTCTGTAAAATGGGGGCAAAGGAATAAGGTCTACTTCACAGCCTTGTGGGGAGGATACAAGTTAATAGACCTGAAGCACCTGGAACAAACTAAGCATCATGCTGGCCTGCACTGGTGGGATTCTTCTCTGACTGCCCTGCATGGAACCCCTGTCCCCACCTGACCCATGCTAACAGGTATCCCATCCCCGGGACCTCACATTTATGGGTCCTGGGGAAATCCAACCAAACCGGAGCACCCCAAGGTAAGCCAGTGCTGGGAGACCACCAAGAGGTGGGGAAGGCCCCTTGTGTGTCCCACAGATTCCTCATCTTTTAAGAGAGGTGGGCTTTTTGCTGTACAAGTGAAGCCGTCTTGAAATGTACACGTAGACAAGAGTCCTCTTTGGCATTTGTCTAAAGAGATGCCGTGTGTATTTGCAGAGTCAGAAGGAAAAGAAAACCACCAGCACTGGCTTGTCTTTATGCTTTTTAAGGAGAAAACAATTTGGGGGACCTTTGTGGAGCTCTTAAAAATCGCACTTCTGGAAAGTGCAAACGCTTGTGAATAAGAAGTGTGGCAATCTCGTGTGCTTTTAACTATGCAGCAGAGTGCAAGATATTTTAAATGTGCTCTGTAACACAAAGGATTTCTTTTTGTCTCCTATTCTCAGGTAAGTTAGGAACCAGTTTTTTTGGCCGGGGGGCAGAATTTGATAAGCAAAATGCATCCCCTTTGAGCTGGAGGGTAGAAAGGGGAATGTAGAAATCTTTGTGAGATGCCTTTACTGAGGGGAGACATCCTAACGCCTGTGCAACGCAAGTTTGGTATTTTCTTATTTAGCCTCCTCCCTGCCAAGATTCAGCTACCTGCTCGGCACCGTACACCGAGGTCTGAACTGTCGGTTTATGTGGGTTACTTAAAAGTCTGGGCTGCTAGAGTGTTTCCTTATTCAGTCTCACAAAAAGTTGATGATGTTGTGATCCATTCTTTCCCCCAGTGTAGCACTCTGTTGCATGTCAGGGCTTTGGTCGGCTGTGCTAGGATGAGAAGGGGACAGGAGAGTCTGTGGCAACGCATAAGGACATCCTGCCTTTCCTAGGTCTCTCTGAAGGAGCCAAGGTGGGGAAAGTGTTCAGTCCCACCGAGGGGTGGGGAGAGATGCTGATGCCGAACGCAGCCAGCTGAAAGTCTCTTGTCAACTTGTGTTAAGCCTCAGAATACAGAGCCCTGTGGTCATCTGCTCAAAAGATCAGTGATGGAATTCAGGACAGTAAGAGTGGTGGGTACCAGGAAAAGAAATGGCGGGAAATCTCATCTGGATCCCTGCAAGCCCTCTGCAAAGCCCATGCTCTGTATCTGAAGCTGTTGGTTTTTATTTCAAACACGAATGACTTTTCCTGTTCTTATTTGTGAGTGTCTCTGTAGCTGCTCCTACCGCTTTCTTTTCAGTCGGATACAGAGAAAGCAGGTGTTTGGGTAATTGATTAATTGTTTACTCGCTGTCCCGCCACTGACTGAGAGATATTCTCCCCTCCCAGGACAGTGAACACGATCTGCCAATGGGTACCATGGTCGCCAGCCCCACCCTGGGGGTGTGATGAGGGGCACTTGCCGTCCCCTCTCCTGGCCTCCTCTTCCTTTCCACCCCTGCTCCTTCACTTTTCACTCCTTTGATTTTTCTTCCAGACCTCCTAAAGCTGCCTTTGGTTTTTGCAAGTCTCCAGCGAGCCCTGTACTGTAACGGAACCGTTTTCATACTCTATGGAACCGATAAGTAAATCACCAGCTCCCTGGTGACTCTGGCCCTTCTGTTCTCCCCGGCCTGGGCGGTCTTGAAATCCGCAGACTCTTTGTTCTCCAACGCTCCTCCTCACTGGGGGCTGGTGACAAACGTGTCCTCTGCCCCCCTAACTCACCTGCTCTCTGCTTGATTCCCCAGACACAGCACCAGGGCCCACTGTCTCAGAAGCCCGTGGCGGGACACTGCCGCCTGGGCGACAAGGAGACGTACCTCAGAGCCCAGCACTGATGTGAATGCTCTGTATCTACCTTGTCCAGTATGGGAGCCCTCCCAGCACTTGGAACAGGGCTAGTGTGGCTGAAGTTTTAATTCTATTGAATTTTAATTCATTAACATTTAAGTAGCCGCATGTGACTCGAGGCTATCATATAGGGCAGCACAAATATAGACCCACCTCACCTCAGTCCTAATCTCCCACAGTGCTACTTCATACATCGCGTATTGTGGATTTTTCATTCCCAGCCCTCCCTCGGCTGTACCCTTCTCACCGAGTGCCCTTGCCTCCCCCGGTCCCTCCACTTCCACCCACACGCACAGACTCACAGAGAGGGGAAGCACATTCCACCTCCTGATGGATGAATGGAAGGTTCAGGAAGGACTCGTGGGATGAGAGGTACTGTAGTGGTCACCTTTGGAAAATAAATTTGCTCTCTGACCATCAGTAAATTGTACCAAGGATTGGTGTGGACTGACTCTACTTCCAAGCCTGGACTTGTTTTTTTTCATCTTTGTGTCCCTATGGGGCCACGCACACAGAAGATGTTCTGTAACTATTTCTTAAATGAATTAAATCCAACAATATTACGTAAAAGGGAAAGGAAATCGTAATCTGGATTTCATTCGCCACCATCAGGCTGTGCACTATTAAACTGTTCTTAACTAAGAAGGTCTTTAAAATTGGGCTTCATGAGTTCTGCCTGGTGTCTCTATTTAATTTACAGTCAACAGTAGCAAACGCACTGTAATAATAGTGCCTGGTGTTTATAAATCCCTTTATGTCAAGAGTATTTTTTTAACATTTTTATTGGAGTATAATTGCTTTACAATGGTGTGTTAGTTTCTGCTTTATAACAAAGTGAATCAGTTATACATATACACATTCCCATATCTCTTCCCTCTTGCGTCTCCCTCCCTCCCAATCCCACCCCTCTAGGTGGTCACAAAGCACCGAGCTGATCTCCCTGTGCTATGCGGCTGCTTCCCACTAGCTATCTAATTTACATTTGGTAGTATATATAAGTACATGCCACACTCTCACTTCGTCCCAGCTTACCCTTCCTGTCCGCCGTGTCCTCTGGTCCATTCTCTATGTCTGTGTCTTTATTCCTGTCCTGCCCCTAGGTTCTTCAGAACCATTTTAGACTCCATATATATGTGTTAGCATACGGTATTTGTTTTTCTCTTTCTGACTTCACTCTGTAGGACAGACTCTAGGTCCATCCACCTCACTACAAATAGCTCAGTTTCGTTTCTTTTTATGGCTGAGTAATATTCCATTGTATATACGTGCCACATCTTCTTTATCCATTCATCTCTTGATGGACACTTAGGTTGCTTCCATGTCCTGGCTATTGTAAACAGTGCTGCATTGAACACTGTGGTACATGACTCTTTTTGAATTATATTTTTCTCAGGGTATATGCCCAGTAGTGGGACTGCTGGGTCGTCTGGTAGCTCTATTCTTAGTTTTTTAAGGAATCTCCATATTGTTCTCCATAGTGGCTATATCAGTTTACATTCCTACCAACAGTGCAAGAGGGTTGCCTTTTCTCCACACCCTCTCCAGCATTTGTTTGTAGATTTTTTGATGATGGCCATTCTGATGGGTGTGAGGTGATACCTCATTGTAGTTTTAATTTGCATTTCTCTAATGATTAGTGATGCATTTGTTTATTTTTGTTTTTATTTCCATTTCTCTAGGAGGTAGGTCAAAAAAGATCTTGCTGTGATTTATGTCATGGAGTGTTCTGTCTATTTTTCCTCTTAAGAGATTTATAGTGTCTGGCCCTACGTTTAGGTCTCTAATCCATTTTGAGTTTATTTTTGTGTATGGTGTTAGGGAGTGTTCTGATTTCATTCTTTTACATGTAGCTGTCCAGGTTTCCCAGCATCACTATTGAAGAGGCTGTCTTGTCCAGTTTTCCCAGCACCACTTATTGAAGAGGCTGTCTTTTCTCCACTGTATATCCTTCCCTCCTTTATCAAAGATAAGGTGACCATATGTGTGTGGGTTTATCTCTGGGCTTTCTATCCTGTTCCATTGATCTATATTTCTGTTTTTGTGCCAGTACCATACTGTCTTGATTACTGTAGCCTTGTAGTATAGTCTGAAGTCAGGGAGCCTGATTCCTCCAGCTCCATTTTTCGTTCTCAAGATTGCTTTGGCTATTTGGGGTCTTTTGTGTTTCCATACAAATTGTGAAATTTTTTTTTCTAGTTCTGTAAAAAATGCTAGTGGTAGTTTGATAGGGATTGCATTGAATCTGTAGATTGCTTTGGGTAGTAGAGTCATTTTCACAATGTTGATTCTTCCAATCCAAGAACATGGTATATTTCTCCACCTATTTGTATCATCTTTAATTTCTTTCATCAGTGTCTTATAGTTTTCTGCATACAAGTTTTTTGTCTCCTTAGGTAGGTTTATTCCTAGATATTTTATTCTTTTTGTTGCCGTGGTAAATGGGAGTGTTTTCTTAATTTCACTCTCAGATTTTTCATCATTAGTGTATAAGAATGCCAGAGATTTCTGTGCATTAATTTTGTATCCTGCTACTTTACCAAATTCATTGATTAGCTCTAGTAGTTTTCTGGTAGCATCTTTAGGATTCTCTATGTATAGTATCATGTCATCTGCAAACAGTGACAGCTTTACTTCTTTTCTGATTTTGATTCCTTTTATTTGTTTTTCTTCTCTGATTGCTGTGGCTAAAACTTCCAAAACTATGTTGAATAATAGTGGTGAGAGTCGGCAACCTTGTCTTGTTCCTGATCTTAGTGGAAATGGTTCATTTTTCACCACTGAGAACGATGTGGGCTGTGGGTTTGTCATATTTGGCCTTTATTATGTTGAGGTAAGTTAGCTCTATGCCTACATTCTGAGGGTTTTTTATCATATATCGGTGTTGAATTTTGTCAAAAGCTTTTCCTGCATCTATTGAGATGATCATATGGTCTTTCTCCGCATACGATATTTTTTTGGTCCTCTTGACTTACTTCACTCTGTATGACAGACTCCAGTTCTATCCACCTCATTACAAATAACTCCGTTTCATTTCTTTTTGTGGCTGAGTAATATTCCATCGTATATATGTGCCACATCTTCTTTATCCATTCATCTGTTGATGGACACTTAACATGCTTCCATGTCCTGGCTATCGTAAATAGAGCTGCAATGAACATTTTGGTACATGACTCTTTTTGAATTATGGTTTTCTCAGGGTATATGCCAGGTAGTGGGATTGCGGGTTCGTATGGTAGTTCTATTTGTAGTTTTTTAGGGAAACTCCATAGTGTTCTCCATTGTGGCTGTATCAATTGACATTCCCAGCAGCAGTGCAAGAGTGTTCCCTTTTCTGCACACCCTCTACAGCATTTATTGTTTCTAGAGTTTTTGATGATGGCCATTCTGACCGGTGTGAGATGATACCTCATTGTAGTTTGGGTTGGCATTTCTCTAATGATTAATGATGTTGAGCATTTCTCTCATGTGTTTGTTGGCAATCTGTGTCTCTTCTTTGGAGATATGTCTATTTAGTTCTGCTGGCCATTTTTGGATTGGGTTGTCTGTTTTTTGGTATTGAGCTGCATGTGTGGCTTCTAAATTTTGGATATGAATCCTTTGTCAGTTGCTTCATTTGCAAATATTTTCTCTCGTTCTGAGGGTTGTCTTTTGGTCTTGTTTATGGTATCCTTTGCTGTGCAAAAGCTTTTAAGTTTCATTAGGTCCCATTTGTTTTTTTTTGTTTTTATTTGCATTTCTCTAGGAGATGGGTCCAAAAGGATCCTGCTGTGATTTATGCCATAGAGTGTTCTGCCTATGTTTTCCTCTAAGAGTTTGATAGTGTCTGGCCTTACATTTAGGTCTTTAACCCATTTTGAGTTTATTCTTGTGTGTGGTGTTAGGGATTGTTCTAATTTCATACTTTTACATGTAGCTGTCCAGTTTTCCCAGCACCACTTATTGAAGAGGCTGTCTTTTCTCCACTGTATATCCTTCCCTCCTTTATCAAAGATAAGGTGACCATATGTGTGTGGGTTTATCTCTGGGCTTTCTATCCTGTTCCATTGATCTATATTTCTGTTTTTGTGCCAGTACCATACTGTCTTGATTACTGTAGCCTTGTAGTATAGTCTGAAGTCAGGGAGCCTGATTCCTCCAGCTCCATTTTTCGTTCTCAAGATTGCTTTGGCTATTTGGGGTCTTTTGTGTTTCCATACAAATTGTGAAATTTTTTTTTCTAGTTCTGTAAAAAATGCTAGTGGTAGTTTGATAGGGATTGCATTGAATCTGTAGATTGCTTTGGGTAGTAGAGTCATTTTCACAATGTTGATTCTTCCAATCCAAGAACATGGTATATTTCTCCACCTATTTGTATCATCTTTAATTTCTTTCATCAGTGTCTTATAGTTTTCTGCATACAAGTTTTTTGTCTCCTTAGGTAGGTTTATTCCTAGATATTTTATTCTTTTTGTTGCCGTGGTAAATGGGAGTGTTTTCTTAATTTCACTCTCAGATTTTTCATCATTAGTGTATAAGAATGCCAGAGATTTCTGTGCATTAATTTTGTATCCTGCTACTTTACCAAATTCATTGATTAGCTCTAGTAGTTTTCTGGTAGCATCTTTAGGATTCTCTATGTATAGTATCATGTCATCTGCAAACAGTGACAGCTTTACTTCTTTTCTGATTTTGATTCCTTTTATTTGTTTTTCTTCTCTGATTGCTGTGGCTAAAACTTCCAAAACTATGTTGAATAATAGTGGTGAGAGTCGGCAACCTTGTCTTGTTCCTGATCTTAGTGGAAATGGTTCATTTTTCACCACTGAGAACGATGTGGGCTGTGGGTTTGTCATATTTGGCCTTTATTATGTTGAGGTAAGTTAGCTCTATGCCTACATTCTGAGGGTTTTTTATCATATATCGGTGTTGAATTTTGTCAAAAGCTTTTCCTGCATCTATTGAGATGATCATATGGTCTTTCTCCTTCAATTTGTTAATATGGTGTATCACATTGATTGATTTGCATTTATTGAAGAATCCTAGCATCCCTCAGATCCTTCTTAATCATGGTGTATGATTCTTTAATGTGCTCTTGGATTCTGTTTGCTAGTATTTTGTTGAGGATTTTTGCATCTATGTTCATCAGTGATATTGGCCTATAGTTTTCTTTTTTTGTGACATCCTTGTCTGGTTTTGGTATCAGGGTGATGGTGGCCTTGTAGAATGAGTTTGGGAGTGTTCCTCCCTCTGCTATATTTTGGAAGAGTTTTAGAAGGTATAGGTATTAGCTATTCTCTAAATGTTTGATAGAATTTGCCTGTGAAGCCATCTGGTCCTGGGCTTTTGTTTGTTGAAAGACTTTTAATCACAGTTTCAATTTCAGTGCTTGTGATTGGTCTGTGTCTCTTTTCTATTTCTTCCTGGTTCAGTCTCAGAAGGTTGTGGTTTTCTAAGAATTTGTCCATTTCCTCCAGGTTTTGCATTTTATTGGCATATAGTTGCTTGTAGTAATGTCCCCTTCTTTCTCTAATTGCTTTAGGTGTAAGGTTAGGTTGTTTATTTGAGGTGTTTATTGTTTCTTGAGGTAGGATTGTATTGCCATAAACTTCCCTCTTAGAACTGGTTTTGCTGCATCCCATAGGTTTTGGGTCGCCGTGTTTTCATTGTCATTTGTCTCTAGGTATTTTTTGATTTCCTCTGATTTCTTCAGTGATCTCTTGGTTATTTAGTAGTGTATTGTTTAGCCTCCATGTGTTTGTATTTTTTACCGATTTTTTTCTGTAATTGATATCTAGTCTCATAGCACTGTGGTTGGAAAAGATACTTGATACGATTTCAGTTTTCTTAAATTTACCAAGGCTTGGTTTGTGACCCAAGATATGATCTATCCTGGAGAATATTCCATGAGCAATTGAGAAGAAAGTGTAATCTGCTGTTTTTGGATTACAAGTGGAATGTAATTCCACTTCTAATAGATGGAATGTCCTATAAATATCAGTTAAGTCCATCTTGTTTAATGTATCATTTAAAGCTTGTGTTTCCTTATTTATTTTCATTTTGTATGCTCTGTCCATTGGTGAAAGTGGGGTGTTAAAGTCCCCTACTATGATTGTGTTACTGTCAATTTCCCCTTTTATGGCTGTTAGCATTTGCCTTATGT
>NC_041233.1:4154313-4155148 GCF_002837175.3 Physeter macrocephalus | reverse complement strand
TTTTTTGCGGTACGCGGGCCTCTCACTGTTGTGGCCTCTCCCGTTGCAGAGCAGGGGCTCCGGATGTGCAGGCTCAGCAGCCATGGCTCACGGGCGTAGCCACTCCACGGCATGTGGGCTCTTCCCGGACCGGGGCACGAACCCGTGTCCCCTGCATCGGCAGGCGGACTCTCAACCACTGCGCCACCAGGGAAGCCCTGTTACTATTTTCTTAATTGTTTTGGGTTTGTTATTGTAAATCTTTTCCTTCTTGTGTTTTCTGCCTGAGAAGTTCCTTTAGCATTTGTTGTAAAGCTGGTTTGGTGGTGCTGAATTCTCTTAGCTTTCGTTTGTCTGTAAAGGTTTTAATTTCTCCGTCGAATTTGAATGAGATCCTTGCTGGGTAGAGTAATCTTGGTTGTAGGTTTTTCCCTTTCATCACTTTAAATATGTCCTGCCACTCCCTTCTGGCTTGCAGAGTTTCTGCTGAAAGATCAGCTGTTAACCTTATCGGGATTCCCTTGTATGTTAATTGTTTCTTTTCCCTTGCTGCTTTTAACAATTTTTCTTTGTATTTAATTTTCGATAGTTTGATTAATATGTGTCTTGGTGTGTTTCTCCTTGGATTTATCCTGTATGGGACTCTCTGCACTTCCTTGGCTTGATTGACTATTTCCTTACCCATGTTAGGGAAGTTTTCAACCATAATCTCTTCAAATATTTTCTTAGTCCCTTTTTTTCCCTCTTCTTCTTCTGGGACCCCTGTAATTCGAATGTTGGTGAGTTTAATGTTGTCCCAGAGGTCTCTGAGATTGTCCTCAATTCTTTTCATTCTTTTTTCTTTATTTTGCTCTGC
>NC_041233.1:4145990-4154201 GCF_002837175.3 Physeter macrocephalus | reverse complement strand
TGGGGTCTCTTTTTCACAGGCTGCAGGTTCGTAGTTCCCATTGTTTTTGGTGTCTGCTCCCAGTGGGTAAGGTTGGTTCAATGGTTTGTGTAGGCTTCCTGGTGGAGGGGACTGGTGCTTGTGTTCTGGTGGATGAGGCTGGATCTTGTCTTTCTGGTGGGCAGGACCACGTCTGGTGGTGTTTTGGGGTGTCTGTGACCTTATTATGATTTTAGGCAGCCTCTGTGCTGATGGATGGCATTGTGTTCCTTTCTTGCTAGTTGTTTGGCATAGAGTGTCACGCACTGTAGCTTGCTGGTTGTTGAGTGGACCTAGGTCTTGGCATTGAGATGGAGATCTCTGGGAGAGCTTTTGCCATTTGATATTACATGGGGCCAGGATGTCTCTGGTGGACCAATGTCCTGAACTCGGCTCTCCCACCTCAGAGGCTCGGGCCTGATACCCAGCCAGAGCACCAAGACCCTGTCAGCCTCATGGCTCAGAAGAAAAGGGAGAAAAAAAAGAAAGAAAGGAAAAAAGTAAATAAAGTTATTAAAATAAGGCACAGGCCTGATACCCAGCCAGAGCACCAAGACCCTGTCAGCCTCATGGCTCAGAAGAAAAGGGAGAAAAAAAAGAAAGAAAGGAAAAAAGTAAATAAAGTTATTAAAATAAAAAATATTAAAAATTAAAAAATTAAAAAGTAATAAATAAAAACAGAAAGAAAGAGAGAGCAACCAAACCAAAAAACAAATCCACCAATGATAACAAGTGCTAAAAACTATACTTAAAAACCCTAAAGGGGCTTCCCTGGTGGTGCAGTGGTTGCGCGTCCGCCTGCCGATGCAGGGGAACCGGGTTCGCGCCCCGGTCCGGGTGGGCCCGTGAGCCGTGGCCGCCGAGCCTGCGCGTCTGGAGCCTGTGCTCCGCAACGGGAGAGGCCGCAGCAGAGGGAGGCCCGCATACCACAAAAAACAAAACAAAAAAAAAAAACCCTAAAAAACAAAAAACAGACAATCAGAACCCTAGGAAAAATGGCAAAAGCAAAGCTGTACAGACAAAGTCACACAAAGAAGCATACACATACACACTCACAAAAAGCGAAAAAGGAAAAATATATACATATATATTTAAAAAAAACAAGAGAGCAACCAAATCAATAAGTCTACCAACGATAATAAGCTCTAAATACTAAACTAAGATAAACATAAAACCAGAAACAAATTAGATGCAGATAGCAAACCCCAAGTCTACAGTTGCTCCCAAAGTCCACCGCCTCAATTATGGGAGGACTCGTTGTCTATTCAGGTAATCTACTGATGCAGGGTACATCAAGTTGACTGTGGAGATTGAGATTGTGATTTAATCCGCTGCTCCTGAGGCTGCTGGGAGAGATTTCCCTTTCTCTTCTCTGTTCGCACAGCTCCTGGGGTTCAGCTTTGGGTTTAGCCCCGCCTCTGCCCGTAGGTCGCCTGAGGGCGTCTGCTCTTCGCTCAGACAGGACGGGGTTAAAGGAGCAGCTGATTTGGGGGCTCTGGCTCACTCAGGTGGGGGAAAGGGAGGGGTACGGATGCCGGGCGAGCCTGCGGCGGCAGAGGCCGGCGTGACATTGCACCAGCCTGAGGCGCGCCGTGTGTTCTCCTGGGGAAGTTGTCCCTGGATCACGTGGGGACAGTTTCTTGCCTTTTGGGAAGTCTGAGGTCTTCTGCCAGCATTCAATAGGTGTTCTGTAGGAGCTGTTCCACATGTAGATGTAGTTTTGATGTATTTGTGGGGAGGAAGGTGATCTTCACGTCTTATTCCTCCACCATCTTGAAGGTGCCTCCTTTCAGAGTATTTTTAAAAAGCTTTAGAAACACATTTTTATATTATGATTCATCATCCTTCTCTTTATATATAAACAATTGCTAAATAACCAAACTTTGTCATTAACGTGAAACAGATGTTTAGGCTGGAAAGTATATATTTGACTCATGGCCCTGGTTTTCTTAGCCAATGTCTCACCCCTAAAGGAGTCAACTGTCTTCAGTCCTAAAGAAGGAAAAATCCCATTAACAGTGATTTTGCTTTCATACATCAAGTCTTCTATAACATGTTAAATACCATAGCTATGAGGAGACACACATAACAGCTACCTGAAGGGCAAATAGAGCTTCGTGGTTGTTACATTTCTATTATATTCTCTGGATTGGTTTTAAAATGTTAAATTGTTCTGGGCATTATCCTTGTCAACAAGTATACAGTAAGCATGTATGTGAGGCCACTGCGCTGGGCTTTAAGATAGGAATCATTCTGTGTGATCGGTCTGCAAAAAACTCGACTCTGCATTCCATGCCCTTGGTCTCACCCTAGTCAGCAAGAAGATAATCAGTGTCACTTCATCCTCAGCTCTCCCTGAGGCAGTGATGTTCCATCAGAAAGCACCAGCTTTGCAGTCAGTCAGACCTTGAATAAAATCCCAGCCCATATGCTTGGTTAGGTGTTTGACTTTAGGAAATTTTTCAGCCTGTGAGCCTCAGTTGACTCATGCGTAAAATGGGATGACTGTCTCTATGTGCCTCCCAGAAGTCATAAACACCAAATTAATCCTGTACCCATATTGTTTTCCTTCCCTATATTTCTGTGTGCTACCATTTCAACTTTTAATTCAGTTAAGTCTAGCCATATTTTATGTATCCTTGCAACCTACCTGAAATCGTTTCTGAAATGGCAGAACACGATCAACCCATGAAAGAATACATGTGTAGACCACGGAGCATCACATCCACAGCCATCATGCTGTGAGATGCCCCATAAATACTAGTCTTCACCAGCAGGTGCTGTGTTTATTCTGAGGCCTTAGCCAGTCCCAGAGCCCAGGTTCTTTTCTTTGAGCATCACAGCTGCCTTAGTGGAAAAAACAAGAGCTTCAGAGTGCCACTCTTTTGTGGTTTGTCCAACAACGAAAGAGATGATCAGAATACTTCAGCCAGTCTCAGTGAGCTCTCATGGATCTTACTGTGCTACTTCCCAGCCCCTTCTTGGGTTTGTAATATAGAAGAGAGACTAGCATGGACCCTTGGAATTACAGAATCCCCTCTGCACCATCCACGGAAGGGAGTCCTCCTCCTCCTCTGGGTGGAGCAGGACTTGTGTCTCACTGGGCAGCCCGTGTGATCTTTGTCAGTCACAGCTGGGGCTCTGATTGCTCCGAATCTGCTCCTTGTGGCATCACCCGGGTACCCCAGTCACCTGGATACACCTGCTGATCGGAGCAACCCGCATCCTTGGGCCTCCTGTACGTTCCATCCTTTACCAGCTTGAAGGCAGCTCTCCTTCCCTTCTCAGGTCTCTGCTTCAGGCTTAACAGTCCTATCTGTTTTTGTGTGAAATGGTCTAGACCTTGAGCATCTCAGCCGTCCTCATCCAGTTGTTTACTGGGCTGACCCTGACTGTGCCCTCCTGAGACTGCTCCAGGTGTCACCTACTCAGCTCATAGTAGAGGGACCTGTTACTTCCTGAGTCCTACGTTCTCCTCTCATTTATGCCTCTTAAAATTGAAACCCTCGCAATTATTTTACTCAAGTATTGCCAAGCCAAGTCTTTATCATCCTACTCTCATGCGTGTTTTACTGAAAAGCAGAAATTTACATTTCCTCTATCAATCCTCAACTTCTTGGCTTTAACTCAACATTCCAGTCCATAGAGGTCAATGTCACTGCTGTCCTTCATCATCTCTCCAGCCCCCTCACTTGTGCTATCTGCACATGGGCTTGCCTGTCACCCTCTGGGTCTTCGTTCATGATTTGTTAATGATGATGAGCTGTACAGAGCCACAGATGCCTGACTTGGTTAAGGCAGTCAAAAACAGGAATTCTCAACTTCACACTTTATTTTCTACCTTTTTCAGAATGGGGAGGATTTTGCTGGATATTCTCTTCCCAGTGAGCTGTTTTTAACATGGTTTGTAGATCTTTGTGCCAAGCATTGAGCATCTCAAAAGGCATTCTTTTTTAAGTATAAAACAGGAAGATTTTATGGCTTATGTGTTAATAGTAAAATGCAGCACTGTAATTCAGATTTGCAGTTATGCTGGGAGGGATTTATATATTTCAACTCTCAATTAAGCTACCCCCCAATTTATTTGGATATGTTTTCAAAGCACCTGGAGATAAAGTCGTGAAGCTCCCTTATCAGGTGTCTCAGGGCTATTAGAGCTCTCGGGTGCACACCCAGAAGTGTGTTGGGCCCTGGATATATTACTATTAAATGTAATAAAGGCAGTAGGAACAATGCAGCAGTAACAGGAGTGATGGTCACCTTTTTGTATTTAGTGAACACCTGCTCACCTGCTCAGATATACTCCTTCCCATCCTGACACCCACTTTGGAAGTAGAATTTCATTTTTCTCAATTCACAGAGATCAGAAAAAGGAGACTCAGAGAAGTTCAGTAACTTGTCCAAAGTCACAGAGTAAGTCAGTGGCTGATCCAAGATATTAACCAGGTCTGGCCTTAATTCAAGACCTTTCCATTGTGTCCTGGAGCCTCTCAAAATACCTCCCACAGCAGAAAACCCAAAAAAGCCCCATAAAACAAAAAGAACAGTGACTGTCAGTTAAAGCATGTGCTCTTGACTCGAGAGGTATGGTCACAAGAGCCCATCTGGAATGGAAGGCGTCTGCAGCGGGGTCCCTGTGTGCCTCACTCCAGAAAGGCCTTCTCTGGGTCCTTAGAGGAGCTCTGTGCAGCCTCTCTCTGTGGGGGGCAGCGCCAGGTGTGGCAGAGGTGGCCATGCTCCCTGTCACCTCCTCAGAAGCAGACGTTGGTCCCAAACCTCTCCTCTGCCCTCAGGCAGGTCCAAAGTGACCCAAGTCAAAACCAGCACGACTCTCCCAAGGCCACTTTCCAGTTCATCTGCTGAGCTGTCTCACTGATGACTAGACCAGAGGAGCCTTGCAGCTCAGGGGCTTGGAGCCCCTCCGCAGGCTCAGCAGGAGGTGGTGATGTGAGGCACCAGGGTGCCCTGGTTCCAGACCTTGCCGGACTGTTAAGTAACTTGATAGGCCTGTGAAAAGGATCAGGAAACGCTCTCACTTTTCCTGGGGACTGATGATAGGTCTTAGGGAATCCTCCCCCCGGAAGGGACTCCGAGGCTGATGCATATATAAATCTGGGAGTTCTGAGCAATTTAAAACTGCCTGGGAGTCACTTTGAGGTTCCATATGTGTGTCTGTTGATAAATGAGGCGTGTTTCGGGATTGACACGGTTTAGGCCACGTGTGAGGAGGCAGTGCATCCCGGGACTTACAAGCACAGCCAGGGTGGGAAACTGGACCAAGTCTCGAACTTTCCAAAAGTGATAGAGGTGAAGAGAAGCCAGCAAGAAACATTCTTAGTTATGTAGAATGAAGTGGAGGCATCCAGGCAGACTGATGAGCCCCAGGAGCTCAGAGTTTAGTATCAGTAAATCTCAGCCAGGTGGCTGGTGACACGTGGGCTGAGTCTGTGGATGTACAGCCGGCAGCCTGCCTCACCTTTCATTCCACTCTAGTAAAACTGAGCCCTGTGTAGACATTTTCCTGGACTTCAGGCCACAGGTAAGCAAGAAACAGATGAGCAGGGGAGACCGTGGCCAAAAAGGCAAGAGAAAGGCAAGGTGTGAAACCCAGAGTTCCAGAGAGGGATTGTTTCTGCCTGGGACTTGGGGTGTGGCAGGCCTGCAGGGGAGGAGAATCCTCTTTCCCACTGGGCTTGGTAGTGTGAGATGCAAGCCTAATGCTGCTGGCAGCCTTTTTGTCCCCACGAGGTATGAACTGGCCTGAGAACACAGCAAACGGGCAGGGCCGAGGGACGTGGAGGATGATTCCTGATGACACCCTAGCCCCTGAGTCCAGCTGGGCTCCATTGACCTTTCAGCTGTGTGAACCAGTGAGTTCCAGATTTTGCCTAAGCCGTTTCCAGTTGGGTTTTCTGTCACTTGAAATCGAGAGACTCATAATAAAAGCAAGTGATGGCTTTTATTGAAGGGATCCTTCCTTCATCATTCTATTTGGAGGGGTGACAACACGAAGGTAAGACCTTTAGCACCGTAATTCTGTGAGTCTAAATAGTCTAGAATTCCAGAGAAGGGTGGAGTGGCAGACAGTAGTCTGAGCCTCCCTCGCTCTCTGGCTGATACGCCCTGTGTCTTAATCAGTCCTTCCACCTCCCTTCTCTGCCTTGGATTTGCTCAACTGGAAACCCAGGTCTGTGTCTGAATGTTGTTATGTCTGCAACACTAAATGATGAACTTGGCCCCATCCTGCTGTTTTGCTGACGGATGAGAAAGCTCACACACACACACACACACACACACACACACACACACACACGTACCCAGGGGTAAGGTTTGACACTTTGGGTGTGGTGATGAGCGATTATGCAAATGTATTCCAGAGGATGCCGCTTTTGAGGAACTCCAGTGTGTTGAATTTCTCAGATAGCACTGGCTTGAGCTTATGATTCATTATGCTGCAATGCATAATTTTATTCAGAGTCCTGTGCCATCCTGCTGAGCAGTTACAGAATCCAGAAAGTGCAGAGTAGTGAAGTTGATTGGGCGCCTGCCGGAAGGGCTCCACCTGCCCTCCTGCTTCCGGCTGTCTGGTGCTGCTGACTCGACATGTCAAGGTCACCCGGGAGTCAAGGTCACCCAGGAGTGAGGCTGTGTGGCAGAGTCCGGCTGATGGGTGGTCGCAGGGAGTGTCAGCCTAGCACAGCACAAGGGCAGAGGCCTTCTCAGGCCTGGCAGCTTTTTCAGCTTTTAAGGATGTTTTGGAGATGGGATTGATTGATTCTAAACAAAGGAAGGCAGAAGGCTTCAGCTTTTAAATCTGTATTGCCTCAAACCCTTTTACTGCAGGGCTCACACGTTCCTGGCGCAGGAGATTTCCTGGGCAGATGGAGGTATCTGCACAGGGTGGGTTCACTCCCCAACACCAAGGACCCTGAGCCCTTTCGAAGGCCTTGCTGTGCTCAGCCAACACGCAAAGTGCATGTTACTGGCCACGCCGTCCCCGTTGCCGACAGAGATATGGGAGGACCCGTATGGGCTATGGGATGACCTCTGTGAGTCCTGGGGGACTTCTGCATTTGAGGCTCTAGCTTAAGACTCACTCCTTGCCGTTGCAGTCATGGCTTAGGGGGCGCTCTTTAATCTTGTTACTGTCGACTGAAAAAATGCACAGCTGAAAAGTTGAGAATTATGTTTTATTCTGAGGACTTTCTGAGGACTTCAAGCCCAGAAGTCAGCCTCTCAGATGGCTCTGAGGGACGGCTCCGAAGAGGTAAGGGGGGAGCCAGGATATAGAGGAGTTTTTGCAAGAAAAACCAGGTAGTCGGAACATCAAAGGATTACTGTTAATTAAAGAAAACCAGACATCTCAAGTTAAGGAATTTAGCGCTTTTCTCTATATGGGCAGATGCAAGAGTCTGGGCTCATTGAAATCATCCCTTTGATGTGCACCTCAGCTATCTGGGGCCAGCATCCTGTGCTTCTAATCCTGAGTCTCCTCAGGGTGCGTGTTTGGGGGTGGCTGCAGTGGCTGAGGGCTTGGTGGTGGGCCTCCTGTTTGCTTCCATCCTGAGGTCCCTCAGGGCGCACCGTCGCGGGGGGGCGGGGGGGGGGCGGGCGCTGTAATGTGATGGCTTGATGGCTGCAACATCCTTTGTTTACTGGTATGGCAGGTGACATTTTTCATTCACAATACCCTGAGCGTATTTCCAAGGCTGACTTCAGTCCCTCTCTATTGAAAGCCAAGACCTGACCCAGGCTTTGCATGTGGTTGCTGTTTCGGTGTTCATGGTACTATTGGCTGATGAATGAAATTAATACATTATGTGAACAGAGGAAGCCGTGCTCTTTTTTTCTTGTCGCTTTGGAAACATTCTGCTATCATCACTCCATAGGGTTTATAATGCTCTTTCATGTCTGGGTTGCTGTGTTTGCCTCTCTCTGTAAATGCAATTAAGTAGACAGATGCTCCCCATCTAGCTTGTTTAAATGAAAAATGAGCAATAATGGAAAAATAATCGCATACATGAGAATTAGAAAAAATACTACCTGATAAGAATAACGGCAATTTAATGTATTATATTCCTTTTCTGATTTGTAATGTCTTACTAAGTTACATTTTAAAAAATTATTTGGGGCTTCCCTGGTGGTGCAGTGGTTGCACGTCCGCCTGCCGATGCAGGGGAACCGGGTTCGCGC
>NC_041233.1:4115066-4145863 GCF_002837175.3 Physeter macrocephalus | reverse complement strand
TGCCGCGGAGCGGCTGGGCCCGTGAGCCATGGCCGCTGAGCCTGCGCGTCCGGAGCCTGTGCTCCGCAACGGGAGAGGCCGCAGCAGAGGGAGGCCCGCGTACCACAAAAAAAATAAAAAATAAAAAATTATTTGTTTTGGAGGTTGTGTGGTTGGAGCTTAATTTCCTAGAGACAGGGAAGGCTTTGGAGAGAGGTGTACTTTGAGGTTTGAGAGAAAGGAGAGAAAGTTCTTAGTGGATTTTAAAGAAAACTGCATAGAAAATGAAATTTAAAAAATGATTAATTTTAAGAGCCGTCCAAAAATAATAGAACACTAGCTTTCCAGCTAAAGTTATCATGGGCAAAGGAGAGCCACTTGGGAAGCCTTCCGAGGAGGTTTTCTTGTCATTGTCACACTGTCTGGGGGAAAAGCTGGGGCAGGTGGCAGACACTTGGAGGAGGTGAATGAACTCATTTTCTGTTGACTCTGGTCCCTATGCTCCCAGAGCCAAGATTCAACACAATTTTAATATTTAAAATCAAATTTGCAAAAGACTCTCAGGATAAAAAAAAATACTATTTCTTTTTCCCCATAAAAAGTACTGATGCGGTGATATCAAAACTATTTTCTGTTCATCCATTGTCAATCATGACGACCCTGGGTAACAGGCCTGTTACAAGGTTAAAGTGATTCTTCGTTTAGTTTTGTAGTAGACTGCCATAGAAGGGACTCTGTATTTTAATTTCCTACCAAAAGTGCTATGTTTTAGTTGCGATTTTATGCACTCAGAAAACTGAGATCAGAAGAATTATGTGATTCTCTCCTTTGCATCCCTCAATAATTTAATAAGTCATAAAGCAAGTGAGAAACAGAAATCAGATTTATCAACTTAAAGTTACAGTCTTATTCTTGGGGTTCCCCTGCCTTATTGTTTGTGTACTGTTTCCAGGCCGAATTATTTTGCATAGGGTACACCATCATTAAAAATGCAAACCTGAGATGTCAAACCTGCATAAATACCTTTATTTATAATTTTAGTCAGTGTAACTGATTTGACCAGGTGCCACATGGTGATTGTAGAATTAGGAGCATCCTTTTAGTGGCACTTGATTTTGTAACAGATCTAAAGACTGAGTGCGGGTGAGGTACAATGTTATACTTTAGGAGTGAATAAAATAGCAAAGGAAAAGCGAAGTCCATCTCTGCGGAAAACGGAGCTGGTGTGATTTTAATAAGTGCCACATCCCTTGAGGACTAAACAGCACCGTGTCTTAACGGGCTTTGTGTTCGGAGAACACGTCTTCTAGAGTTGTGTCTCTCCTGACACAAGTGGCTGTGAAAACGGAAGGATCCAGATGAAACTCATCAGGGCTGCGCATGTCACTGCAAAACCCTGCAGTCCCGTTGCCAAGGGTTGATGTTTCTTTTTGCTGTGTGCTCATCTTGATCCAAATTCTCTGCGTACCAGTGGTAACTAATGAAAAAATAAATGTGTCTTCATCCCCAGGAGAAATAACACCCGGAACGCTAAATAAAACACTGTCAAATCCGTAACATTGGGCCTCTTTTTACCAGCAGGCTGTAGCACCCAGAAGTCAAAACCTTAAATCAGTCATGTTAATCCTGGGGAAAAAACCAGCAGCACCCTGGTCATTTAATCCTTGTGAATCTGCTACAGTCCTCTGCATCTCCATCTTTTCAGTTCCCCATCTGGCTGACTCTTTGCTCAACCACATGCAGCTAGATTTTTTTATTACTGCTTTTATTAGTTGCATTTGCAGAAAGAGAAGAAACACTTTTCACCCCCTAAATATTCATGACTTCCCAGTGAATGAATAATTGGACTTCTTCTCCTGTATTTGGAATGCTTGAGAGTCTTGGATTTTTCTGACTGAAATGGGAGAAGTGATCCTAATTTGTGATGCAAGCAAGTTAGGGTGAGAGATGAGAATCTCACACGAATGCATTGTAGTCTCAGAATTCAGGCCTGCTATTAGCTATGGAGATTTTTTTGTGTGTGGTACGCAGGCCTCTCACTGCTGTGGCCTCTCCCGTTGCGGAGCACAGGCTCCGGACGCGCAGGCTCAGCGGCCATGGCTCACGGGCCCAGCTGCTCCACGGCATGTGGGATCCTCCCTGACCGGGGCACGAACACGTACCTGGCTGGGGAGGGCGGGTTCAGTCAGTGGTCCCTCTCCCAGAACCACAGTCCATCCATCCTGGCTTTGCCATATCAACAGGCACTCCAGCCAGTCACACTTCCCCATCAAAAATGGGAAAACTTCTCCCATAAATTGTCTGTGTGTGCTGACAAACTGGAACGTGAAGCAGTAGAATTAAGTAAATTACTGTTGAATTATTTAAGCTTCTCAGATGAGGATAAGAGAGAAGGTGGATTCTTATGGGGATAAGAGAGAAGGTGCTGGATTTAGATGAGGGAGGCAAAGCTTGAAGGGAGGGAACCAGCCCTGCCGTATTAACATAAGAAAAGGATGCTTTGAGTAAGTCAATTTCTCTGGGAAAACCAATGATGTTACTAGACTCTCGGCCTGTGGTGCTCAGGACAGCGTGGCCTGACAATGAGCCTTGGCTTTGCCAGGCAGGGGCTAAGAGCACACACCGCAGATGCCCACCTAGCCACACCAGCATTCTTTACTTCCCCTGAGATTGTGGAATGAGTTGGGAGCCCGCTTTTTCTCTCCAAGCAGAACTGATGTTCATGCAATAGGACGGTGAAGGCAGAAATCCAATTACTGAGCTACTTAGCACCTTTGAGTGGTAAGCACCAAATTTACAGGAGGAAAGCACTGGAGATAAGCTCAAAATACCCAGTATGGTTGACAGTTGGCCTTAGAGAGTCTGGTGGCGAGCCAGAGGCCCTGGGGCACGCAGGCAGCATAGCTTAGTTACCGCTGATCAGAATTTAGCGCTCTGCATCCAAAGCCTGTTGCAAAGATAGCCTTCCAGTTAACATAGTTTTAGAAGGTGTTTTAATTCCGGAAGGAGTTTGGTAAATGACTTTCTTTTGGCTCAGTCCCACTTTAAGAATTGTTTATTCTGCTGCTGAAAATTCCATTTGTCCTAGGTCTTAAGGTGAAATTAAAATTCCATTTAGGGACTAACTATGCCGACATGGGATTCCAGCCTTCATTAGAAAGAATTTTGTTGCTTGCTTTATTTTCTGCCACCCTGGGCTCTTTTATTTTCAAAGCCGATCTGAGGGTATTTGCATGGAAACTGAAGCAGTAATAGAACATTGTGCTGGGGTTAATGGCTTTTTTGAGCTGTAACAGAATATTCCTTCTTTCCAACCCATCTGTAGAGTCTGTTTTACAAAACTCAAATAGGATCCTGCCTAGATGGTTCTCAAATATCTGAGACATAGGAGGAAATGAGAATACTTTTTTTTTTCTGAAGACAAACTTTCTTATTTATTTAAAATACAGATGCATCTAAGCATCTTTTTAATCTGCTCTGATTCCCAAGAGACAAGTTCACGATTTCTTAAGCACCAAAAAGTGCTCTTCATTTAGTTAATCACACGCAGTATGTCAACAATCACATTGAAATGTTATCTAGAAGCAGTCTCCTTTTTTCTTAGCAGGTATTGTCAGAGAAAAACACTTCAGAAGCAGTATTATCTTTGACTGTTCATTTATTTTGTCAACAAATGGATTGACTGCTGCGTGCCAGATGTCCGCAAAATGGTACCTCACGGTCCTTAGGGTCTGATGTAAGAGGCAGATGTAATCAAATTATCATGTGAGAAATGGAATATTGCTGAGTATTTGGATCTACTTTTCAAATTAATAAATGCAATATTCTTTAAAAAAAAAAAAAGGAAATGGAATATTTCCTGCCATGTCAGTAAACAAAGGATGTCACAGCCATCAGCAATTGATGGTGAGCTGGTGAGCCCTGAGGGAACCCAGGAAGGAAAAGAATACCTGCCATCTAGCAGCCATCAGACTGCAGCCTCTCCCTACAGTGAGCCCTGAGGAAACTCAGGATGTGAAAACACAGGATACTGGCCTGAGATAGCTGAGGTGCATATCAAAGGAATGATTTCAGTGAGCCCAGACTCTAGCATCTGCCCATACACAGAAAAGTGCTAAATTCCTTAACTTGAGATATCTGGTTTTCTTTAATTAACAGTAATCTTTTGACGTTCAGACTAGCTGCCCTTTGTTGCAAAACTTCTATATATCCTGGCTCCCCCGCTCACCTCCTCGGAGCAGTTCTCTCAGGGTTACTTGAGATGCTGCCTCCCCGGCTTGAATTCCTAGGAGTTCCCCCCAAATAAAACATAACTTTCAACTTTTAGGTTGTGAATATTTTTTTTTTTTAGTTGACACACACAAAGATGTGTATGATGTAGAGTGAAGGCTCCAGAGGCAGCCCACCTGGGTCCAGATCTCGGCTAGACCGCTCACGAGCTCTGTGACTTTGGACATTTAATCCACGGTGCCTCAGGTTCTTGCTCTGTGAGAACAGGTATATTAATAGCACCTAAGAAGGTGGTTGTGAAGATATAATGAGTTAATACATGAAAAGTGCTTACATGAGTAAGTGCTACATAAATGTTAACGGTCAGCTTTAGTAGTAATATTAACTGTGACACGTGCTCCAAAGGAGAGCTATGGAAGTGCACACAACACGTGAATCTCACCCAGAGCAGGTGCCAGGAAGGCTTCCCTGAGAAGGTGCTACTTAACTGGACGGGAAGGATTAGAGGAGTCAACGAGGAAAAGTGGGTGGAGCTGGAAAGGAAGTCCTCCAAACAGAGGACACAACAGGTGTAAAGGATGCAGGGGAGGGAGGGAGGGAGGGAGGGAGGGAGAAGGAGGTCAGGGCGTGTTGAAGGTGCGGAAAAAGAAGGCCAGGGTGGTTGGAGCACAGAAAGCAAAGGGCAAGAGGGATGGCAAAGGCAGGGGCCAGGCATGGTAAAGATAGGACCCTCATTATGTTCAAACTTGTATGCTTTAGCCATATGGATTTGCCATTTTTGCAGGTCATAAACAGTTGAATATCATCAACTTCATGTGGTTGACGTCAGTTTCACATTTCATCCTTCCAAGGATGACGAGACCACCACTCAATGAAATAAGTCAAAGCTGGTCCGGCACAGTCCCTCCAAGCAGAGCAGACTGTTGCACTTAGAAAGGGTTTTCGGGACATGTGAAGGTCAAGGGCCGGTGAACTTTAGAGACATAAGTGGGCTGATACCCTCTGTAGGGCAGTCACCTGGGGAGTGACTGTTGACCCCTGAGAGGTCTGGACTGAGTCTGTCCCTCACCAGCTGACTTTCAGAAGCAAGGGGCCACCATGGGCTGGCTGGCTTGCTTACCAAAGCTGTAAGTTGAGGTGGGTTGTCATAACTGAAAAGGTTTTAAACTGGTTCTGGCGGCCACTGGTTACCATGGCTACAGACAATCCACCTTTTCCTAAGCTTGTGAGAGCTGTTTTTATTCTTGTGGTTCAACCTAAGAAAGGTCTATAAGAATGGGCCCAACTCTCGAAAGCAAGTAGTGGAGACATAGACTACTAACCACGAATTTTCTGGAATCAATTTGAAAAGAGAGATAGCTATGTGTGCACTGCTCTGACTTTCTGAAGGTGAGTGACAGTCTGTTGGCAGTTCAAATGCTTGCTTTTATTTTGTGGACCGGGTGCTCAAAACTGATAAGGATGAAGGCCAATCTCCCATATCCTAAGTGCTCGTTATCTCTTCCCTCTATGTGTTTTCTGTATTTTTCCCTCCCTTCCAACCCCTCCTTCTTCCGACAGCCTTGTCAAAGTGGAGCAAACACCCTAACGTGTGAGCTCCACCTCCCCTGCATTTCCCACTCACACAGCTGATTCTGCGAGCCAACTCTCCTTTGGAGGGGTCTAATCAGGACCTCTTACCCTTTTGTGGCCCCCTTCTAGTACAAGGCGCATGGATAATTCCAACACAAGACTGGTGGTCCAGATTGAAAAGGATCCAGGTAAGAGGATATCTTCCTTCTCTCTTTTTATTTATTTATTTTGTTGTGTAGATGGATTCCTTCAATCCAAAAAGGGGAATTAAGTACTCACTATTTTTTGATCATTGTGGAGACAATGCATGTCTTGGTAAATATGCTGACGGTAAAAATAAAACTGTGCAAATAGAACTGATCAAGTATCCTGATTTGGTTTAGAAATGCATTCCTCCATTATTTAGAAATGATTAGATATCTTTTCAGTATTGAATGACCCTGTTAAGACATTTTAGTTTGTGTATGCTAAACGTCGACTATAGACAATAAACCTTGGTATTAGTCTTATGGCAAAATTTTTTTTGAAAAATGTCAGTGTTTTGATGTCCTTAAAGGCAAGCAGTTCCAGGATCCAGGATCCAGAAGTCTTCAGAAACTTTGTACCACATTAAGCTATGGAAAGATTTACCTGCCAGAAAATTACTTTTTTCTTCCTGTAATCTATTTCACTTTTAACCATCCGACCTCTTTTTTCCTCATTATCAGTATGCAAATTTCAACTATTCTGTATTTTTATCCACCTCACTCTCTCTCTCCCTTGGGCCAAAAATGTTGTCTAGGAAGAATTGTATCATGCTTATTAGCTATGTTTGAATTGCATATACATGATTAATTTGAAATCATAATTTGGAACTTGAAAACACCTGAAGAGACAGGTTTATTTTTTGTTTAACTTTACATCAGTCCAACTTTAAGGGGCCATGGGTTGGGGTATAAGTATCTTTCATGTGGATCCGTGGGACTTTGTAACTTTGCAGGGCCACTGATATTAGGCATATGGACAGTTTCATAAGTGCATTGCACCTTTAGTTCATAATTTTGTCTGATTTTAACCTAATTATACAGATGCGTGGTCAGTGTGTTCTAAGCTCTCCCCTTTTAGTGGTTTAAATTCTTTTGTTTTATTCGAACGTCAAACAGTTTGAACAATTAAGCAAAAGTTAATTCTCTCATTCAGGCCTTTCCTTTAAAAGTGCTAGAGACTCAAAGTAATCTCTAATTAGTGTCTCAGGATGCATGCTGGTTCATCATAGAAAATGAATATCATGGCAGGTCAGGAAGCCTTCATCTGCATAGAAAGTTAAGCATACTGATACTTTATTAGACAACATGACATGACTCAGTCCATAGGACAGTTCATTTCTTTCCATTAATCATGATTAGGTTATAAATGCACTAATTTCAATTCAGCTTTTAACTGGCATGAATGCCTAGCAATGATATCCATAGTTTGATAGTGTTATTTTGTAGGTTTCTTAGCGGTGGATCAGTGCTCTTCCTTATGTGGATGCACTTGGGGCCACTCTGCACCTTCCTGCACCTCCATTCATGCTCTGGTTCCCAAGGGTACAGAGCAGGGAAACTCCGTTCAGATCTCTAGGCTTTATCCCGAACTTCCCTGAATCTCTGTGTCTACTCCAATAGCTGGAAGGGGTCCTTGAGCTTTGCTTTAGGCCTTTTCTCTTTGGGGCAACTCTATGCTTCTCTGACTTTCCAGAGCCAGAATTCACTCCCCAAAGAAAAGATGCTCTTAAAATAAAAGCACTGATGGCAAACTTTCCTCCTAGCCCCTCCCAGTACTTCTAACACCCCCAAGACCACAGACCAGGAGGACTTCCCAGTTTACCCATTCTTCTCAGAAAAGGTTCTGTCCTTCATCGTGAGAGATCTGACATAGGAAGTAAAAGGAGTTTGGGCCCAGCAAGGAGATGACAAGAAATGCACTGCAAAGCCCCAGTTTCACACCCCTGAAACACACTAGCCTTCCACTGGGAAGCAGGGCAATCCATCACTCCATCTCCTTTGCTGTATCCTTCCTCCTTCTTGGGGTCCCGATCCACCTGATCCGAATGGCTAAGGTTAAACAAACAAGCAACAGTTGACAATACCAAGTCCTGGCAAGGATGCAGAACAGCTAGAATTCTCAGTCCCAGTGACGGGGCTGCAAAACAGTCCAGCCACTTTGGAGAACAGCAGTGCCACTCCTAGGGGTTGACTCAAGCGAAGTGAAAAGTGTTCACATAAACTTCTGTTCATGAGTCTTGTGAGTGGCTTTACGCATCATCACCAACACTGGAAACAACCCAGAGGCCCTTGAGCTGTTGGATGGATAAGCAAACTGTAGTAGCTGCGTACGAAAGAAACAGAGCAGACTGCTGCTGTATACCACAGTACGGATGAGACACAAATGCATCGTTCTAAGTGGTGGCTACGTGACTAGAAGCATATGTTAAGGCTCATAGGATTGGACACTAAAAGGGGTGAATTTTACTCTCTATAAGTTATTCCTCAATAAGTCTGAGTTTGCTATACATATATAACTTAAAAACAATAAATTGCCTCAATATATAATAATTTATATCTATGTATATAATATATAAAATATAGGTTTGTATATAATATATATAGATTTGTATATAATATATATAGATTTGTATATAATATATACTACTAGTAATGGTTATGAATATTGTTGAATGTATGTATATATGTACTGTTTATTTTCTGTATATAATATGTAATATATAATACTAGCAATAATTATTTATATTGTAGAATATTTGTATGTATGTATGTATATATGTGTGTGTGTGTATACATACACACACAGTTTATTATCTGTAAATTATATCTCAATGAAACCCTGGGGTCACTCGATGGGAATGTTCTCAGGGGCAAAATTTCTCTTAATGAAGCTGTATCATCTATGGTGTTATCTATTTTTCAACAGATAGTTAGTGATTCTCTACTACATGTTAGGAATTCTGCCAGTATTGGGATACAAAAATAAGCATATTCAGTCTTCCTTCACTGTTGGGTGCATTGGAGAAATCGAATGTTAATCAAATAACCATACATACATATATACACAAAAAAACCAGAAGTCAAATTCCAACTGTGACAAGTGCTTCAAAGCAGAGGGCCACAGTCCTGACAGCCTGAAACAGGGGACTTGGCCTGGCGAGGTGGTCAGGGAAGGCTTCCCTGAGGTGGCCGTCCAGTGGAAGTCTGAAGAATCGTAGCGGTAATAAGCCAGAGAGGAATGGAAGGAAAACCCAGGCAGAAAGATCAGCCTCTGCAAAGGCCTGGGGTGGGCAGGGCCCTGTGAGTCACTCACCTGAGAGAAGTTCTGTGTTGCTGAGCGTGAAGGATGAGGAAGGGGTTAGTGGGAGGTGAGGACGGAGAGTGAAGTGGGGAGCAGACCACACGGCGCCCCTGGTGTGACCATACGCTCTGGGTTGATCAGGGCTGTCCTAGCTTATTCCTATGAAGGGTAACTTATGGGACCCTATTACAGGCGATGTTATAAAGTCGTCTCTATCTTAAGAGCCCTGAGAAACCACTTTGAATCATGGGCTGGGGCGTCCTGGATGGCACCTTCCGTTTTCAGTCTGGAAAGCTTGTTCTGGCTGTGAGGTAGAGAATTGAGCGAGCAGGTCCCAGTGAAGATGCATAGGTGAGTCACATGACCACTGTGATCATCTACTTGAGAAATCATGGAGCTTGGAATAGGGTAGGGGTAATGGGAATGGAGAAAAGTAGGAAGATGCAAAAAAATACTTGAAGAAAGTAAAATTGAGAGGCTTGGGTGGGAAGGAATGGGAAGAAAGCTCCCTAGGCTGTGGCCGACTGGATGGTGGTGCCGTTGGCTGAGGTGGAGAGCGGAGGTGGGGACCTGACCTGAACCATCGTGGGGGGAAGCATCTGAAACATACAAGAGATGTTAGGTCCATGAGGAACTAGACGGGTCGAGAGCCCAGGCCAGAGATCTCAGCTGGAGGTAGGAATTTGTCAGGTGTCTCATTTAGACAGGAACTCAATCCATTTGTGCAGATGACGTTGACCAGAAAGAGTATAGCGGGAGGAAATAGGAGGGTGTCACCACCCTGACGGGAGAAGTGTCTGAAGATCTGATTCACCCCTAATCAAGTGACAGCTCCCTGTCTCCCAGGTCAAGCACATTGGAGTCGGACTCACTGGGCATATTATTTCTTGTCCTGTCTTCAGGGAACGACGGCAACAACCTCAATTCCATCTTTTACGAACACTTGACAAGGGCCCTCCAGGAGTCCCTCTGTGGAGACCTCGCCCTTGGCCGATGGGGTAACTACAGCTCTGGCGATTGCTTTATATTGGCTTCAGATTACCTCAATGCTTTCGTTCACCTGATTGAAATTGGCAATGGTCTTGTCACCTTTCAACTTCGGGGACTGGAATTCCGAGGTAAGAATCTCTTTATTGTCGAAGTTGTCAGGAAGTCAGTCATTTGAGTTAATTATCATGCGAAGCTTTAATAAGAAGTCACCCTTAAAAAGGAAGAATGGAATGCCTGTCCTACAGAATGAGAATTAGGGAACTTGCTACAATCACTTTGTTCCATGTATTTGGATATAACTAAACCCCAGTCATCTGAGGTAATAATAAGGTGAAACGTCTGGTGTAAACCTTCAGAGTAGCAAGTCAGGGTTTTGGTTTCATTCCTTCTGGGAAAAACTCAGAAGCAATAAGAGGGTGTGGACCATATGGAACCTGGTTCCTCGGGTTACGAGTGCCGTGGTCTATTGTGGGTGAGTCATTTAGTGTCTCTTAGCTATTTTTTTTTTAATCATCTGTAAAATGATAATAATAAGAAGAATGGCTGCCTCATAAAGTCGTTGTGTGATTTAAATGAGATCACGTACGTGCAGGCACTACATGAATGCTTACTGCCCTGTGGTGACTGAGTTGGCCTGAATCTTGGAAGTGTGACTCTGGTTTTTCCATGAATCAGACGCTGCAGTTGTGTCGTGATCACGCAGGGATCTGCATCACAGATGTACTCATGGGCCCGTCTCCTGGGCTCTTTGTTTATCCTTGATTCATACACGCCTTTCTCCAATACAACCCTCCCTCTGTGTCAGGCAATGTTCTAATGCTGGGGATGCAGTGGGCACGTGACCTTGAGTGTTACCCTCATGACGTGGAAAATAAACAAGTAGACAAATGAGCAAAGCAGTCACAGCTTGCAGAAAAGGGATAAGGAGGTGAATAAGGGTCTGTGACCGAAATCACTGCAGAGGGTGAGGAAGTGGTACATGAGATGGGATCGTCAGGGAAGGATCCTGAGGAGAACAGGAAGAAGAATGTTCTAGGCCCAGAACTGGGAAGTGCTGAATGTCTGAGTCGGGAGCAACCGGGGAGGAATGACCTGACCAGAGAGGGTGGGAGGCTGGGTCATGGGGGCCTCCTGGCCAGGGGGAAGGGCTGCATTTCTTTTCTGTGCACAGTGGGGAGCCATGGAGGGTTCTGGAAAGGGGGATGACTGACCTAGTTTTCACTTGAAGAGCTCGTTCTGGTAGCCGTGCGGAGAGGGTGCCAGAGGGGACGAAAGCAAAAAAGGGGGGACCACTTAGGAGTGTCCTGTAGTCACCGCAGCAGGAGAAGATGCTGGAGGCACAGACGTGCTAGGAGGCTTGGAGGTGGACGGGCCCGCGTGCTGGGGTGAGGGAAGGTGGAGTGCTCAGCCTGCTGCCCGCTTTCTAGGTTGAGTGCCTGGTGGACAGAGGTGCGTTTACTGAAGCTGGGAAGCCTGGATGAGGGGCAACACTTTTGCATTTGAGGACGCGATCAAGAGCTCCATTTTAGGGCATCCCTGGTGGCGCAGTGGTTGAGAGTCCGCCTGCCGATGCAGGGGACGCGGGTTCGTGCCCCGGTCCGGGAAGATCCCACATACCGCGGAGCGGCCGGGCACGTGAGCCATGGCCGCTGAGCCTGCGCGTCCGGAGCCTGTGCTCCGCAGAGGGAGAGGCCACAGCAGTGAGAGGCCCGCGTACCGCAAAAAAAAAGAGCTCCATTTTGGATACTTTCAAATGCCCTTGATTCATCCAAGTGAATATGTCAGGTAGCTAGGTGGACATGTGAGTCTAATATTCACTTGGGAGACATTTATTCAGCACTACTCGTATGTCAAGCACTGGCTTAGGTGCTTCCAGTACAGAAGTGAAGGCCCCGCCTTAAGGAGCTTGGAGCCTCGTCGCAAGGCAGACACGCAATGGGCAATTACTGCTCAGAGGGGTGAGTGTTACGGTGGCACTGTACATGGGATGCTTGGGGTCCAGAGCAGGGGCACTGGAATCAGAGTGGAGTCTGGTCAGCTCGACAGAGGAGGGGCTGCAGTTGAAAGAGAGAGGAGGGAACCGCTGGTGTGATGACAAAGAGGCACGAAGGAGCCAGATGTGGTTTCCAGGTGGTTTGGGAAGAAGGGGTCACAGAAAATGCCAGAAAGGTAAACAGGAGTCAGGTCATGGCCATCCAGAACCTCACAGTGACAAAAGGACACCTTTCACCCAAGAACAAATGGCCATTACTTCACTTTTTAAAAACTGTTACCTAAAGAAGATTCTTGTGCATCCTTAGAAATTCTAGGAATCTAATTTAGGGAGCTTATTTTGGAAAAGGTTTCTGGGCCGAGGAAGTCATGATCAGATTGTACAGAAAAGAGAGGCAATGTTTCCCTGGCATTTTGCACAAATGCCAGAAAATGCCACGGAAGGTGGTGGAAATTAAGTGTCTCTGGTGCAATAATGCAATAGAATTGCCTATTTTGAGAGCTTTCCGTTTCTCCCGGAATTCAAAGGAAGAACTTTTAGGGTTCGCTGAGTTAAATCTGAGTTATTGTTATAGCACAAGTTCTATGTGGCTCACAGCTTTTTTCGCAAGTTAACCCATCTTTGAATCGAAGGGGCTCAAAGTTAATTAGATTCTAGAAGTCTGCAGTATGTTGTCTGACAGCTCCTCATCACCAACAGGGGTTCTTTTTAAAAAAAATTTTTAATTGACATATAGTTGATTTACAATGTTATGCTAATTTCTGCTGTACAGTAAAATGACTCAGTAATACACATATATATTCTTTTTTATATTCTTTTCCATTATGGTTTATCCCAGGATATTGAATATAATTCCCTGTGCTCTACAGTAGCACCTTGTTGTTTATCCATCCTATACATAATAGTTTGCATCTGCTAACCCCAAACTCCCAATCCATCCCTCCCCCATCCCCCTCCCCCTTGGCAACCACAAGTCTGTTCTGTATGTCTGTGAGTCTGTTTCTGTTTGATAGGTAAGTTCACTTGTGCCATATTTTAGATTCCACATATAAGTGATATCATATGGTACTTGTCTTTCTCTGTCTGACTTACTTCACTTAGTATGATAACCTCTAGTTGCATCCATGTCACTGCAAAAGGCATTATTTCATTCTTTTTTATGGCTGAGTAGTATTCCACTGTATATATGTACCACATCTTCTTTATCCATTCATCTGTCGATGGACATTTAGGTTGTTTCCATGTCTTGGCTGTTGTGAATAGTGCTGCTGTGAACATTGGGGTGCTTAAATATTTTTGAATTATAGTTTTGTCCAGATACATGCCCAGGAGTGGGATTGCTGGATCATACGGTAGCTCTACTTTTAGTTTTTTAAGGAACCTCCATACAGTTTTCCATAGTGGCTGTATTCCCACCAGTAGAGTAGGGGATTTTAATCTACCACAGTGAATGTTTTGGTCTCACCTCATACGAATTGTTTTCTTTTCTGGCTTAACCATTCATGTCGAGGGCTGGCCACCAGCCCTAGCCGCTTGGTGCTGCTCAGCCTCCAATGGGCGGGATGAGACATCTTCACAGCTAGGTGGTCTCCGGGCTTCAAAGGGGGGAACACAAACACTGCAAGGCCTCTTATGGCCCAGCCTCCAGGACAGGCACCAAGTCACCCCTACCATCTTTCATCGACCCCAGCCAATCCCAAATACAGCTGAGATTCAGGTGGTAGGAAAGGGGCCCTGTCACACTGCATGAGTCACTGGGGGCCAATCTTGTAACAACATACCAGACTCCAGAAGCGTCACTGGGTGAAATATGGAAGGAAGCTGGGGACCAACATAGATGTGCTGGCACAAGACAGAGGAGTGATCGTGTAGAGTGATTGTCCCAGGAATGATGTCTCGAGAAAAAGAGCCAGCTAGCTGCCCCGGTGCCCCTCACTCTTGTACAGGACCTTTTCCTTGACCTAGTTCTGCTGGAGTTGGGAACACAGGGCTATTGAGAGGTCATATACCTTGACGAAATCTACATTATGCTTTTGTTGTAGGAAGAAACCAGTTGACCTAAAAAGCCCGTTCTGTTTTCTATCTCTTTGTACCATCCAGTACCGTATTCCCAGGGAAGGTCTTATTTTCTTTTTCCTCTTTGGGTATTTCTGCAAGATATATTTTTAGGACTTCACTTTTCTTTCCATTTTCCCATTTTCCCAAATAGCAAGCTTTATTTTGGTCACATTTTCAGCTCCTTCAGCACAGCCTGGGGCAGTCAAAGTACAGCTGCGGTAGCCCTCTCTCCTGAAGCGCACCCGAGCCGCCAGTGAGCAGAGGAGCTGCTCCCAGCGCAAGGCAGCTCTGACTCAGGAAGTGAACAGTACACCCTAGAGGGAGCCTCCACAAGGCCAGGGAGCAAGAAGGTCCATCTGTCTTTCTCTCACTGAAAGGGATGCATTTGTATCCATAGGAAGTTTTAGTTGCAAATGACAGAAATCATCTCTGGCTAACTGAAGCAGGAGAAGGGTTTATTGGAAGCTATTACACAGGGCACAGACTTGCTGAGATGGCTGGGGAAGCAGGCTTGGTGGCTATCACACGAGAGCCTGAAATCACACGGCAGCGCTGAGCCTGTGAAGGGGTTGCACGTCAGCTGGCGGACCCAGCACTGCCCTCACGTCATTGACATCATGATCCTGGATATTGGATGCTACTGCTGTTATCACTTCTGCCCCCAAAACAGGATGAATGGCCTCTGCCTCCGCCTCCCTTCCAGAACGCTTTCCACACGAGCCCTGCTTCTTTGTGTCACTAGCTCATTCGTCCACGTCTGGTGTGGGTGCGTCTGACGGATAAGATGCTGAGATCACACGCATGTGCTCTAGATGCAAAGGAGAGGAGGACAAAGAGGGTCTGACTTTTCAGTTCCTGTGGTAGGAGGTGACGACTCCCTCTCGCCGAGACTTGTAACACGGATACATTGATTGATGTCCTGCTAGTTGCTGTAATAATAGTTGAGTCCCAGATCTCAGGGGCTGACACAATAGATGTTTATTTTGCATTCACATAGAGTCCAATCAGTGAGAGGAGGTGGTGGGGTGAGGGGATGGTACCATTCCACGCTGCCAGGGATCTTGGCCAGTAGAAGTTCTGCCTATTCCCTAGAGCACTGCTTTCGGGGTCACCCTAGGCTTCAATGTCAAGCTGGCAGAGAGTGGAGGATCGCATGGAAGATTGTTATGGGCCAGTTCTGAACCTGGGATGCATCATTCGCTCTTAAATTCTGTTGTCCAGAATTGACATAACTATTGGGTTGGCCGAAAAGTTCGTTCGGATTTTCTCATAACATCTTATGGAAAAACCCAAACGAACTTTTCGGCCAACCCAATGTAAGAGAAATGTTGTCTAGCCGAGTACCCAGGAGAAAAAGTAAAAAAGGTTTAGTGAACAGTTAGCTGGTCTCCGGCACTGTGGGTAGTTTCCAAACAGAATAGGGGTTTAGATCCTGGGTAGCCCAAAAGATTGATCAGGGTTCACGGCACATCCTATTTCCACTGGATGGTACTATAGTGAATGACTGATACAAATTCAAATCAAGAATACAAGCAAAGAAGCCACGTTCTTCTATTCTCCTCCTTTTGGCCCATGCATCCCAGAATAGAAATACAATTTTTTGTTGCTGTGCATGTAATGAAACAGGATTGTACTGCTGTTCTTGGGCTTATGAGTATCCCTTGCATTTATCCAACCAGAGAGCCTTGAAGGAAACCATTCAAGAGTTGGCATATTAATCACTGGCTCTAAATCTAAGTCAAGGAAACGGATAATGCACTTTAGAAGTTCCACAGTGTGAGGGGCACCAAGTTCAAGCCTTTGCATAAGAAATGGAATCTGTTGGATTGGAAAACCCGTTTAACCATAATCCGAGTAGGTGGGCACGGAAAGAAGGGAAAGTGAGAACTGATTAACAGAGAACAGACATGGACTGAACAGATAGTCACCCAGGTGACCTAGGTTGATGGCTTATTTCTCTAAAAGAGGAGAAACATGAATGAGGAGGACAGAGCTGTCAGCAAGAGGAATCAGGCAACTTGAATACTGTCTTTAGAAATGAAGAAGAGAAAAACCAAGAATAGGAGCAAAAATAAGGGCATTGCAGGGAATCCTTTATGACATACAAAGCACTGTCTCACCTGTGCAGGTGACCTCCACCCTCAGAACGGCCATAACCCCAACACTTCCTCCCATTTAACTAATGGGGAAATTCAGGCTCCCGGAGATGAATTCTTATCCAAGGCTCACAGCTACTTAGTGGTAGAGTTGGGCAAACCCACATGACTCTGTTGACTTCTCTTTCTACCTGACCATTTCCTGTTTTTACATTCTTCCTTTCTGGTATTTGTTTGAAATTTGTACTGTGGTGTTCATTTGGTTTACTAAACACTAAGTAACTGGGGTATAATGCCTTCAATCACTTGTATAGCCTTGCAAAAGTTCCATATCATTTTCCCAGTTGCACAGAAAACTCCACTTTAGGTCAGGATGTTCAACTGGGCACACACACGACTTGGCTTCTCAGAGTGTCAATTCCTTCATCAAAGACTCGGTGTGATTATAAGTTCTTTCCAGCTCTGACGGCCCATCAGTCCAGGAGATATAAAATGCTTCCACCATATCATCACTGGGGGAAAGTTGAACTTCTCCCTGCTGGAGTTTGTTATAATTTCCTCCCAGGGAATAGGTGTTGCTGGTAGATAGCCCAGTGCTTGGAACCACGGCTGGTGTCAAGGGGGGATGTTAAGTAGCTGCTGGCTTCCTGCTGGTACAGGGTCACCACAGGCAAGGTGGACATGCCTAAGCGTTAGCGCACCAGCTGAGGATCGGATCGGGCATCAGAAGCATTTCCATGACGATGAAGCGGCGTGGAGGAATTTCAGGCCAAGGGAAGAGGAGGGCTTTGCTATGACGGCAGTGATGGAATCCGAAGGGCTGGGGGGATGGAACCCATGGTAGGGCCTTAAAGAAAAGGCGTGAGCGTGAGAGGAGGATGGGGTAGGGAAGTAGTCCATCCCCAGCAGGAAGAGTGCACTTGAGATCAGCCATCATGACTTTAAAAGAAGACCCGTTGAGATTGCTCGTATTTTTCTCTAAGCCACATCCAGCTTCATGGGTGCAGGTGTGGAGGGCAGAGGTGGAGTTAATCAAGGTTGGGGTTGAGCCAGATGGAGGTCGTGAAGGCAAAAGGACAGGGGTGTGATAGTGAGTTTGATGCCTGGCCATGGCATGTAAGCTGAGAAAGAAGGGGAGGGAGGGTGTGAGAGAGGTGGAAATACCACCTGGGGAGAGGACTTCCTGCATCCGGGGACGATACCAGGATGGTTGAAGTTGAAAGGGTAAAGGAAATGATTGCTGGAGATGACGAGGTTTGGAACAGATACTTACAGAGGGGAAGCACTCTGGGGTAATCCGGGTCCAGGGTTAACAGTCGTGGAAGTGAGTGGCCGAGGTCGGGTGGAAGATGAGATCATCGGAGGGTGGACGTCAGGTCAGGATGTCGGAAGGAGCATCTCGGTGGATACTGAAGTCCCAAGAGTGATGGCAGGAGGTATGTTGCAGAGTGACAGCCATCCAGAAGCAACATCTCCACGGAAGGACTGGACGTAACCTAGAGGGGCTGTAGAGGATGTCAGCAAGAGAGGGTGGGGCAGGTCCAGTGTGTCCCCTGAAAGCATCAGCTGGAAGTCCGCCTGGGAGGAGTGTTAAAAGCAGTCCGTCCCACTGGGGAGCACTGCAGACCCACTGGGGAACAGGAGGAGCCATCCTTCCAGCCCAGCGCCTGGAAGAGAGGGGAGTACATTCAGAAAAGCTGGGTAATATGTCATGAGCTCCAGGGGGCCACAGAGAAAGAATTTCAAGGGTTTGTGGCCTGGGTGTGGATGAGGTGATGATTACGATGGGGTCAGAAAATGTAACTTCTAGAACAGTGTGGGAATTCGACTGCAGGGCTCCCTGGGCAAATGGCTTGAGCTGCAGGGAAACAATATTTTCTCATGGGACGATGAAGCGGATTCTGTTATCTGAGGCTGCGTCACGTGCGTGGAAAGTTTCGAGGCTGCTGAAATGAAATTTATTTATGCGTGTAGATATACCTGCAGCCTTCAATATCCTTGTTAGTATAGGACTGCTACATTTTATCACGGTAAGATCTGTTTTCCAAAAATCATCTTAGGGGAGATCTTAGAAAATTATGTGTATTTATATATACAGACATATATATATATCACATATTTATTTATTGTATTACATATAATAAATACATATATATTTAAGAGTCATTTGATAAAGTGGGTTTTGGGAACACTCAAGAAAAATGATATCAGAAATGCATTATATTATGTGGACATTTACCTCTTCTATTATTTGTGGAACTACATTTTTCTCTGCTGATTTATTCATTTCTCAGTATTTCCTTGCAGTGAATGATACTGCATTTGTATATATTTTCTACATTCCCATGTGATCAAATATTTCCAGTTTTTGTTCATATCCTAGTTCAAACAAGAAAACATAACCAATGCAGATTACTCTGTCCTTTTATTTAAAACAAAAGGGGCGGTGGTGAAAATGACGTTTGTTTTTAGGTGTTTGTATGTGTAGATTGTGAATCTTTGCCATCAGGACGAGATGCTGAGCATATGGCCACACGTGGTGGGCAGTCAGTCAGTGTTTGTTGATAACAAGACAATAAGTAATCACTTGATAACCAAAGCCAGTTTACTTTCAGTGTTCTCACACAGTTTGTACGTTCAGTTTTTTATTCCTACAGGCTATGAAAAATTGACTAAGCCAGGTTCTAACAGGCTGTGAGACCCTCGAAGGCTGGGCCTCCTGCCCCTCTCCCCGTGCACTGACGGGCTCATGGAGGGATGCCCGGTAAAGGTTGGTTGAGGGAGGAAGGAGAGACAGTCCGAAGTTTCCTGAACACCAGTTATGTGCCAGGTGCCATAATAAGCCCTGTGCATATATTTTCAGAATATTCTTCATAAGCAGTCTATACAGCAAGTAGGTATTATTATCTCTCTTTTAGACATGACATAATTGGGTGAAGGAGGTTTAGTAAGTTGCCCAAGGCCGCAAAGTCACCAGTGGTGGTGGAGGGGTAAACGCCTAGATGTGGCTGACTGCAAAGTCCATGACCTTTGTAGTAAAGCCCTCTGCCTTGGAGGGAGGAGGGAAGGAAGGAAAGATAAATAAGGAGAGAATATGGGAAAAAGAGAACGAGTAACCATTTTTTGGTTGTTGAAATTCAAAAATAAAACTTTTACCTGAATATGCTCCTAAGTGTTAATATGGCATCACCTCTTTTAGCAGCTCAGTTTCTTGAACTGCCAACTGCCTTAGCAAGCATGAAAGCTGGACGGCTCCTGCAGAAGGAACATGGAAAGCAAAGGCACAGTTAGTTATCAGGACGTAACCCCACATTACCATTGGGTCTGGAAAATATCCCCCAAAAATGAGATATATGTTCCTGTCTGTGTGAAATGTTATCAGCCATTTCATAGTTAGGCTAACACTCCATAATCACCATCCTTCGGGGACATTTAAAAAATATCTGTGTAACCTAATCTTATCTAAAATTAATCCAACCCAAATGCTTATCCTAACTGGCTAATCCACGTAGTAGAGCCGTAGCTCTCACTAATCTTGGAACTAGCTAGAATTCTGTCTTCTCTATGACAACATCTAGGTCATTAGCAAGTCTTTACTTCTTTTGTCTACCTAGCTTGAGGAAGCTGTTAAGTCCCTAGGTTCCAAACTTTACCCAGGAAATAATAGGTTCTGCACTCAGAATTCCTCAACACATTTTTCTTCATTTCAAATTGTGTGACATGTTAGTGAACAAGACAAAGCCCTGCTTGTCCAGATAGCAAGTCTGGGAAAGGAGAGGGGCTTTCCTGGTGAACATTAACAGAGTCTGCATACTTTAACTTTCAACACTCAAAAAAAAAGTTTGTGGGAGAAAAGCAAGATAATACCACTTTGAATTAAATATTAATCAGAAAGGGACCAACTCAGTAAGGTTGAGTGCATTGGTTTTCTCATGGAAATGGAACAGGAGTGAAGAGAAGCATATCATTCACAGATATCATTATTATATATATTTCAACTTTTCTTATGCTTCATACGTGCCCAGCGTAAGTTTCCCTGTGCACTGCGTGATTTTGTTTATTTCATTTTCTCCTGTCGGCTGGTAGAAAAAAGTAAATTCAGGGAACTTTTGCTTGTAATTGGTCAAGGCTCATGAGACACTGTGTGATAAGGGGAAAATACTGATTTTTAAATTCAAAAGACTAGACCCTTCTACTGGACAAGTTGCTTTTAAGACTCAGTGTCCTTATTTTTAGCAGAAAAAATTACGTCTGCATAACCAGGTTGATGTGTGCAATCAGTGAGATGCTCTCTGAGAAGTCACTTTTTAAGTTGGTATGTGTGCCATAAATAGGTGATGTATTGAAATAAAAATTCTCTGAGAAAAACTGTTATACCACATTCAAAATCTATCCTGCCGAACAGGTCGTGAAAGAAATTGTATTCCCATAGACAGATCTTAAAGCAAATTGAGGCTCCTTGGGAGAGAAAATTGTTATAATAAAAAACCTCTGCTATCCCCACAAAATCAAACATGCTATAAACTATTTTAACATACTTTTCCTCCACTGCACACCGAGCAAATACACTTCTCCTAGGTTCTCAGTGTGACACTTAAGAGACACTCGGGTCGAATGTGGCCGAAGGAATGGAAATTGGGCCTGGGGGAAATTGTCCAGTGAAGGAATAAAACACTAAACTCATTCAGTGTCTCGACAGGCCAACCCCGTTCCTTGTTTTAGCTCTACTCTGTGACCATTTCTCCATCTTTAAGGTTAGATTAATTTAAACGGGGTGATTATCAAATGGATGTTTAGCAATTAGCAAGTAGGAAGTGTAATGGGACAGCTTTACATATAAACAGACTATTGTTATAATAAGTATTTCTTTCCAGAAATTAAATCTGGTGATGTCTAGCAGATACAGGGTCATCTCCCAGGGCAGGTCGCTGGAGATAGATGACCTGCATGTTCCTGTAGGCTCATGTTCTAAGATTCCGTCCCACAGAACTAGCGTGGGGTGGAGGAAGGGCTGAGAAAGACATCTCCATGACATTGAAGCTGCAGGAGAAATTTTGGGGAAAAAATTCCACCGTGACCTTCTAGAAATGACAGTCCTTCAAAAACTGTTGTGGCCTCTCCCCGTTGCGGAGCACAGGCTCCGGACGCGCAGGCTCAGCGGCCATGGCTCACGGGCCCAGCCGCTCCGCGGCACGTGGGATCTTCCCGGACCGGGGCACGAACCCGTGTCCCCTGCATCGGCAGGCGGACTCTCAACCACTGCGCCACCAGGGAAGCCCCCTTCAAAAACTTTTAAACAGCTTTCTCTGACATTATTTCATTTGGTCACAAAATGGCCCTTGATCTAACCAACTAGCAAGAAGTAACGATAGAGTTCCAGCCTGAAGAAAAATGTTCTGGAAGTCCTCGTTATGACATGTATTACGTGTATTACGGTATTACGAGGGACACTAAGAAGACTGCATCTGCAACAAGAGCTCGCAGGGCCAAGCCCTGTCTCTCACATCTTGTGTTTCCAACATGCAGTGCACGCTGGGCTGTGTGAGGTCCCAGTGTTCAGGGAAGTGAACTATTTTGTACTTAGCAATGACTATATCTGATGGCCTCCTCCTTTTGTGGCCCTGAGCAATTCAGGAACGAGCTTACCTGTGGCCTCAGAAGGAAATACATTTTATTTAATAATGGTCCAACACACATCCCAAAGTGTGTGTCTGTAAATCCCACCTGAAGCTTGAAAAGCATTGGCTTAACCGTATCTATGCCTACTTCTCTTCCACTCCATGAGCAGGGACTGGTTGTACTTTCAGGATAATCTAAACTGCTCTCTGTCAGGCCCTCCTGGTGACCTCATTGCTTGGCATACGGAAAACACCAGCCTGGCACATTGGGCTGATGAAGGCCGTGGCCATTTGAAAACTCAGCTCAAATAAATCTCTAGTACAGTTATTTTAAACCATTATTAGTGGATAAAACTAAACATAACAATGTTGATGATATTTGGGGTTTTCTGTGGAATCCAGTTGCTGGAGTCTTTGGGACAACACACATCAGATAAGGAGAAAAACTGTAGGGCTGGGAGGTCCAATCTTTAAAATATGTTGTGCATCAGACCTACTAGAGCATGGCCTTGAGGATATGGGGAGGGGGAAGGGTAAGCTGGGACGAAGTGAGAGGCTAGTGGGAAGCAGCTGCCTAGCACAGGGAGATCAGCTCGGTGGTTTGTGACCACCTAGAGGCGTGGGGGAGGGAGGGTGGGAGGGAGGGAGACACAAGAGGGAGGAGATATGGGGATATATGTATATGTATAGCTGATTCACTTTGTTGTAAAGCAGAAACTAACACACCATTGTAAGGCAATTATACTCCAATAAAGAGGTTAAAAAAAAAATATGTTGTGCATTTGGGCCTTAATGTGCCTGCTCTTGCTGGAAGGTTGTAAACAAGCTGACATTCTTTGAGTGCAGCCTTGCTGCTTCAGGGGACCATTTTTAATGCGTCTTTTTGAAGTCCCCATCACGTAATGTCTCCTCCTCTCCATCATTTCCTCTGACCTCTTGGTAAACAGCCTGGACCCTGGTTTCAGTCCCCAGCGCTTTTCACCTGAAATGGGACTGTGGGTGGCTGATTGCCCCATCTCCAGTCTCTCCTCTTTACTCCCCCAAGGCTGTAGGGGAAGGTTTCTTAAGTGCAACTTTCTTCCTGTTTCCTTGGGATTTAAAAACCCCTGTGGCCTACCTGTCACCTACAGAATGAAGTTCAAATGTCTCCATAGGACTCAACTTCCCACTCCAGCCGGACTGCCCTGAGCTTCCCCTCCCCGCTTCAGGGATCCTGGCCCAGGCTTCCCAGCCAGGAGGGCACCTCCCCGACTTCTGTTTGCCAGCCCTCTGTTTCTCACATCGCACAGACGTCTCCTTTGGCTTCCCAGCTTTCCCAGGAGAATGTCACCTCTACCTCCAACTTGGTGGACCACTGAAGCAGGCGTGCCTACGCTAACCAGCCGCGCAGAATAGCTACACTCCTGTGCTTGTCAGCGAGGACATTGAAATTCACTGCCCCTCGGTGCACAGTAACTGTCAGAACCTGCTGGAGATTGGACCTTCCCGGCGGTCCAGTGGTTAAGACTCCGTGCTTCCATTGCAGGGGGCACAGGTTTGATCCCTGGTCTGGGAACTAAGATCCCGCGTGCCGCACAGCGTGGCCCAAAATTTTAAAAAAATAAAAAAAAATTTAAAAACTAGGTGGAGAGAAATGATCCGTATCAAGGATTTCCTGAAAGGTGTGAAGTTCTCCGAGTCCTCCTGCATCTCCACAATCTACCCTTGGGTGACACCAGACCTCTGGAAAACCACATACCTAAAGCTGAATTATTTTGGCCACCTATAGAAATTTTTTAAATTGTACTTTGGCCATATTAGAACAGCTCTGGAACATCGTGATTGTACCTGCCATGCAATGCTGAGAAGGATGATGGTCACCGTATTGTACAATGTTCTCTCTTATAAGGGTCCTGGGGATGTCATCTCTCTGGTGTCTTAGCCAGAAATAGCTATGATCCTTCCAAGCAATTATTTTGTTTTTGTCTTAAGGACACGAGAAACTCCTCAAGTTATCTTTCTACATTGCTTGCTAGAAAGCCTGAGTGAAATCAGTGGCCCACCTTTAGCAAATATATAGGAGGACATCATAGAATGAAGTGAAGGTCTCTTGACATTCTTCTGGCTTCATTATATTTTTCCTGTCCCCATTGTCACTTAAATTTTATCATTTGCTTTTGTACTGTGTATGCCTTTTTATTATTTATTTATTTATTTATTTATTTATTTATTTAATAAATTTATTTATTTATTTATTTATTTATTACTTTGGGCTGCGTTGGGTCTTCATTGCTGTGTGTGGGCTTGACCAGGGCTCGAACCCATGTCCCCTGCATTGGCAGGTGGATTCTTAACCACTGCTCCACCAGGGAAGCCCCTGTGTCTGCCTTTTTAAATGGACTTCATTCCTTTTGGGAATTTAGTATGAATAAATAAGCCAGGCCTGGCCAGTCACTGGTAAGGATGCCCAATGGTGCTTAAAGGGGGGCAGTCTTGCCCCTTCGGCAACAGGGAAATGGAGGAGGAAAGGGTCAGGTAGCCAGGAGAGGGTTGCCTCGCACAGCCACAATGGCTGCCCTGCATTTTGGCTGCACTCTGGAAATTGATGCATATCCTGTGTGCAAAGTATCTGGGATCTACTAGACACACTGTCAGCTCAGACACTCAATTTTCACAGCTTTCATGAGGCACGCTTATCTATTAGGATGAAGAGACTCCAAGATACTCTTAAAATTCATTTTAAATATTTATTTATTTACCTATTTATTTATTTGGCTGCGTCAGGTCTTAGTTGCAGGACACGGGATCTTTGTTGTGGTGTGCAGGCTCTTCGTTGTGGCATACGGGTTTCTCTCTAGCTGTGGCGCACGGGCTGTCTAGTTGTGGCGCGCGGGCTGAGTTGCCCCATGACATGTGGGATCTTACTTCCCTGACCAGGGATTGAACCCACGTCCCCTGCATTGGAAGGCAGATTCTTAACCACTGGACCACCAGGGAAGTCCCTCAAAATTCATTTTAAAAATTGTTATTGAATGCCTTCTATGTCCCATTGACTTAGGCCATGAGAACCCAGCGACATGAAAGGTGCCAAGAGTTCGGTTCCATGGAAACTCCAGAGACAGCCATCCGGGAAAGGTCACAGTGTGGGGGCGGCAGACCTCTGGTCTTCCCTTTGGAGGGAATGTGCTCTAAACCCAGGGAGCCTCTCTGAGAGGATATGGGCCTGATTTGCATGTGAACAGCAAAATTAGTGCCTTTGCAGACATGACTGGGTTTCATTATTTTCATATTCTTTTACAGTGTGTGAGCCCGACTATGAATCTTTTGTTCCTAAGAAAAGGCACCAAGACCTACCTGAACTGAGTATTTATTAAAAACCTCAGGCAGTTACAGTGTCTCTACCAAGCCTAGCAGTCCTTCACAGCAAACCCCTTCCTCAGTGGTCCTCTTATCAGTGTAGAAATGAGCCCCTGCTTCTCACAAAGGATGGTGCTAACTTACTTCCTTCAGATGGTAGAAATCCAAATTCTGCATCATCTCATGTACTCATAAATACACACACACTCCTTCCAGTTTGATGTAAAACAAACAAACAATGCTGGCATCAGCCCAACACGATAAAATGCTTGGCCTGGATGGAGAAAAAGGAAGGAGGGGAAAAAAAACCCTCGAGGCATGTCATTTAAACAGTTTTGCTAATCTATTTGAGGTGAAGGTCCCCCTTTATGCTTCTCCTTTGTGAGATCTATTACTTCTTTCACTGGAAGAGCGTTTCTTCCCCAATCATATTATTAACTAGCAGTAAACCAGTGTTGTTTATTGTGCCATTGGGGTGGGATGAGACCTCCCCCATCCCTGGAGTCTAACGCCCGCAGTCCCGGGGTCCCAGTAGGTGGCTCGGTTAGGACGCAGTGGTGGTTCGTTACTCACTCTGGGTGCCCCAGAGCTTGCAATCTGAATTACTCACTGCTTGTGTTTCACCTGTGTATTTCTGTACATGTACATCTTTCCCAGAGGGAATTAGAGTTTTATATTACAGAATGAGCAAAGAGATCCCTGAAATGTTTAAAAAAGGGTGCTTTCAGCTAAGACCCAAAGCAATGAGGTCTTGGAGAAAGATGAATGGAATCCTAAGACCTGGGATCAGCTCTTCACTGTTTCACTTTATGTTACAACAACCTGCTTGCTCTCCCCTTCCTGATCTTGACTCCTAGTTCATAGACTGTTTTCCTAACAGTTCTGCCTGTACATTTTTATTTGAAGGTTGCAGTTTTTCATCTCTGATGTATTACGATCATCTCACGCATGGGTTCTATAGAGAGGCTTAGTTTAAGCATTACCTTTCTTTATCTTCCTCATGTAATGTAACAAGAGTCTCTTGCATCTGCAGTGTGTTTTCTCAGTAGGGTGTCTGTTGCCTGTAATATAGTGATCTGGATAAGAATTCTTTCATTTGTTCATCCAGCTATTCCTTCGATCATTCCACCAACCACCTTGTTATCACCAACTAAGTACCAGGCATGGTGAAGAATGAGATGAGATCCCAGGAAAAATGAATGGTATGGAAGTGGGTGTAGGGACAGGTTTGCATTAAGTTTCAAAAGACATGTAAAAGGATTCAGAGACTTGCTCTTTTGGCCAAGACAGAGTAGCCAGTATTGGAATATCCTTCCTGCCACAAACAATGATAAAGCTGGAAAAAGCATATTAATCAACTGTTTTCAGATATTGGACAATAGACAGTGCAAGGCTCTGATCGTTGAAAGAGGGGAAGCGTACAAAGTGAGCTCCCACAATTGTCCCTGCTTTCTTCCCAGAGGCACTTTCTTATCTGTAGTAGCAGGGAGGTGGAGCCCAAAGAGAGCACAGTGGTCTTGTTTAGCTAGGGAGGTAGAATCAGAATTCTGGGCTGCTACGTAGCTGGACTTTGTGGGTCAGAGTACTAGGCAGGAGTGAATTTCACAGATCAGGAGCTACAGAAATCAGTATAGGGATCCCCTTTCGTGATTGAATGAATATTAACCTGCTTTTGTATAGCAAGAGGCTGTATAATCAAGACCTGACAGAGAACAGTAACTGGTGAGGTGAGCTAAATGGAGATGACAGAGGCCATATCGTGCTGAGAGATGTAGAAATTCCAATTAGCCAGTGGAGAGACCTGGCTGAACATCCCAGGAATTCAACTGAGGTCCAGAAAGACCAAGCTTTAGGAGTAAAGATACTCTCACCCTAGAATAAGGGCTACTGTAGACATTTCCAAACAAAGATTAAAAACAAGTTTCGAAAGGATCAAGCTGACGTGCAAATAAATTGACTCATTAACAGAACATAACTCTCTCTAAAGGAAGAAAAAAAACAGTCCAGACTGTCAATACTATAACATCAGCAATACCCAGCATATAATAAAAGTTTGTAAATATGTAAATAAGCAGAAAAAAAGTGACCCATAACCAGCAAAACAAAACAAAATAGAAACACACCCAAAGATGTTGGAGTTAACAGAAAAGAAGTTTCAAACAGATATTAATATGTTTAGGAATTCAAAGGAAAAATTATCATAATGAATGAATTAATTGAGACTATCAATTGACAGGAAAAAAACTGAAATTCTGGAAATGAATAAAACACAATGTCTGAAACGAAAAACTTAGAGGATAGGCTTAACAGGAAAAAAAAGGATCAATGAACTTGAAGACAAGGCAATAGAAACCATTCAAACTGATGTGCAAATAATGAAAAGATTAAAGAAAATAGAGATTCAGTGATGTGTGAGACAATATCAAGCATCCTAACATATGTATAAGTGGAATCCCAAAAGGAGAAGCAATAAATAGGGGCAGAAAAAACTGAAGAAATATTATTCAAAAATTTAAAAAATTTGATGAAAAATATCAATTCATAAATCCCAAGAGCTCAGCACACTCCAAGCAGGATAAACACAAAGAAAACCAAACCTAAGTGCATGATCATCAAATTGCTGAAAATTAAAGAATAATTATAAGAGTGTCTGAGATTTTTTATCGTCATTTTATCAGGACCGTGAGAAAAATTTAAAAACATATAATATACTAGGAAACAACTATGTGAGTTAATCACTAACATCTCATTAAAAAAATAATGCAAAGCCAGAAAATAATGCAATGATATTTTTTAAGTGCTGGAAGGAAAATAAAACTGTCAACCCAGAATTCTACATCTAGGAAAATGAAGGCAAAATTTAAGTTTTTACAAATAAAGAAAACTTGACATAATCACCAGGTAACCTGTGCTGCAAGAAATATTGAAGGAAATTCTTTAAGCTGAAAGAAAATGATAGCAGATGGAAAATTGATTCTACATAAAAGAATGAAGATTGCCAGAAATGGTAAATATGTAAGCAAAGATTTTTTTTCTTTGTAAGCCTTTACAAAATTGATTGTTTAAAGCAAAATAATAACAAACTATTGTGGGGTTTAAATGTTAATATGCATTAAAGTAAAATGCTTGACAACAATAACACAAAGGACATGAAGGATTAAATATACCATTGTAATAGTCCTACATTACAGGAAGAGTAGTATGAATTTTACCCATGTGATAGGGTAAAAATGCACATTATAATTCCTAGAGAAACTGCAAAAAATAAAACAGAGTTCTAGCTAACTGATTTAAAACCTGATACATAGTAAATTACTAAAAGTTATTCAGCACGCTCCCCCCACCCCCAAATATCAGAAAGAATGCAAAGAAAAAAAAATGGATGAATTTAAAAAACTGCAAAATGGTTGATTTATACCCAGTCTTATAAATAATCACATTAATGTAAATGGACTAATCACTGTAATTAAAAGGTGGAGATTATCAAACTGATAAAAAAGCAAATCCTAACTCTGTGCAGTTGACAAGAGATATGTTTTAAATACAAAGACATGGATAGATTAAAAGTAGAATGATAGAAAGTTTTTTTTAAAGATTTATTTATTATTTTTTAATTCAATTTTATTTATTTTTGGCTGCGTCGGCTCTTAGTTGCAGCATGCGGGCTCTTCATTGCGGAGTGCAGGCTTCTCTCTAGTTGTGGCATGCAGGTTTTCTCTCTCTAGTTGTGGCACACAGGCTCCAGGGCACGTGGGCTCTAGTTGAGGTGCTCGAGCTCAGTAGTTGTGGCGCATAGGCTTAGTTGCCCTGCGGCATGTGGGATCTCAGTTCCCCAACCAGGGATCGAACCCACATCCCTTGCATTGCAAGGTCAATTCTCTACCATAGGACCACCAGGGAAGTCCCAAAAGGACAGAAAGTTTTATCCCTTACAAACACTAATTATGAGAAAGCTAGAATAGCTGTATTAATATCAGATTCAAGATGAGGTATATTACCAAAATAAAGATATTTCATAATGACTGAAGAGTCAATTCATCAAGAAGACAAAACAGTCCTAAATATGCATACACCTAATAACAGAGCTGTAAGGAATAAAAACTGAGTAGGTGAGTTACAAAACAATTTACCTGAATGAAAATTTTAAACACAATATAAAAAATTGGTGGGATACAGCTAAAGCAATTCATAGAGAAAAACTTACTTTTTTTGTGCTTCCTTTTTCCTTCTGTCAATAACTAAGGACTCCATTATCTTGAAAAAGATACAAACCACCACCACCACAACCAATAGCAACTACCACAGTTGATTGGCTGTCCTTCCTATCTTCTCTCTTATTTCTTTTCTTCTCTTCACCATGACTTTGGTTTAAGTGGTTTGTACTTATGGTTATTAGCACCTATTACTACTGTCCTGTCATCACTAATTCGTTCCTTATCCTCTTATCCTCATAGGGCAGCCCATCTCATTGTTGAACTCATAGTTATTAAAATGACCTCTGTTATACTAAACGCTATACCCTGAAGCTTTTTCCCATTGGTCATAATGATGCCCTCTGGGGCTACAGAGAATGTCAAGTTCACATTTCCACGATAGCCCTTCAGATAGTTGTTGAAGACGCCCATTGTCTCCCCCAAAGTCTTCTTTTATGCAAAGTCAAAGTCCCTGGATCTTTCAGTCATTCTTCAGTAACATAATTTGAGTTATTTTACAACCCTGTAGTTCTCTTGATATGTAACTAACAATCTGTATGATCTTGTTCAAATCAGTATTATTATTATTTTTTAATGCAGAAAGTGTAACTTACCCAAATCATCTGGTTTTATTTCATTTTATCAGTAACCCTTTATGCGTAGCATCCAAAGGAATAAAACGAGGTATATTCTGACTCTTGCTATCCCTTTGTTTTGGTGGTATCAAGATCACATTCAGTTTTCAAGTGTTATCCTATTTCGGGTTCATAAGTTCAAAGAAATTACCGAAGTATTTGTTAAGTATGCTACTATATATTAATGAACTGTGTAGCTGGTTTTTTGAACCAAGATGCAGGACATTCCATTTATTTCTACTAATTTTCAATTTATTAGTTTCAGTCCGCCAAAGCCGTTTGGCAAGATGTCCTTAGATCGTAACTCTGCATTCCAGGAGGTACCAGTAATCTCATGTCATTAGCATACTGTATATGTTTCCCCTCAAATCATTAACAAAAATATTAAAGAAGATATGGTGTCTCATTTAGCAAAGATTGTTGACACCCGTTATCCTATGTTTTTAGAACTAGCTCCTTTGGAAATGTATTCAGCTCACCCAGGGCTCCCAGTCATGTGAGATGAGGTGGTGCACTTTGGCTGTGAAGCTCTTCCAGGACACTCCTCCTGGTAACACTTCAACATGCACCTAGCTGCTCTCAGACCTTTCCACCTGCCACTTTCTTTAGCCTCCTATCTGCTCAGCCGTGACCTGCAGGTTTCTGGAAAGGGGAACTCAAGGATATAACCATCCTGCATTTTGGCCATTCGCGTCCATGACCACCATGAGAATGTGTCTCTTCTAACACAAAAAAAACAGGAGGAGATGAGACTCGGAAGGGATATGGAT
>NC_041233.1:4100546-4114566 GCF_002837175.3 Physeter macrocephalus | reverse complement strand
ACAGAAGCTTCCTGAGCTTCAGGGTGATCAAGGTACGGCCCGAGCCTCCCGTCTGGGGGGCATGTGAGAAGGCATAGGATGGATTGGCACCGATGCCCTCGCCCTGGGCCAGCGTCCTCTGTCTGGACCCACAGCCCCAGGGTTGGGGGGCAGCATTGGCCAGCATGCAGGGCAGCCCCGGGGCAGGCGGTGCGTCTCCTGCAGGGCCCTTTCCCACCCAGAGAGCCAGTGCGCAGGTGACAGCTTTGGCAAGAAGTCCTGGTAGGCTAGACACACATATTGCTGAGGGTCAGGATCTAGCTTATTCTTTTTTAATAAATTTATTTATTTATTTATTTTTGGCTGCAAGGGGTCTTTGTTGCTGTGCACGGGCTTTCTCTAGCTGCGGCGAGCGGGGGCTACTCTTCATTGCAGTGCGCGGGCTTCTCATTGAGGTGGCTTCTCTTGTTGCGGAGCACGGGCTCTAGGCGCGTGGGCTTCAGTAGTTGTGGCACGTGGGCCTCAGTAGTTGTGGCTCGCGGGCTCTAGAGCGCAGTTGTGGCGCGCGGGCTTAGTTGCTCTGCGGCATGTGGGATCTTCCCGGACCAGGGCTTGAATCCGTGTACCCTGCACTGGCAGGCGGATTCTTAACCACTGCACCACGAGGGAAGTCTCTAGCTTACTCTTAAACACTTTATAATTCTCTAAAATTCCAGACCTTCCTCTAATAACCTGTTCCTGAACCCGAGAACTTCCTTCCCAGAGATTCTCTTCTTCCTATAGCTTCAAACCACCGGGCTGAAACAAAGCCTTCCTTCCTTTTTATTTGATCTCTGAGGCCCCGTGAAAGTGGCATCACATCCAACTTACGGGGCTGCCATTCGGGCTTGACTCTGAAAGCTTTAGGCCAAAGTATTGTGGTCCCAGGTACTCAGACCCAAAACCAACATGCTGGAGGCCCCCGCCATCTGCTTGTCTCCGCGCCCTGCAGGTGAACAGAGAGTGTGTCCGTGGCCTTTGGGCGGCGCAGCAGCAAGAGCTCATCTTCCTCCGCAACTGCAATCCCGAGCGCGGCAGCATCCAGAACCACAAGCAGGTCCTCCGGAACCTGATCAGTTCCTCCTGTGACCAGCCCCTGGGGTACCCCATGTACGTCTCCCCGCTCACCACCTCCTACCTAGGGACCCACCGGCAGCTGAAGAACGTCTGGAGCGGACCTGTCACCTTGGACGGCGTCAGGGCGTGGTTCCGAACCAAGTGGTTAAGGTGGGTCTCAACAACGAAGGCCGTTATTTACCCGGATGCTGGATGGGGCGGGGCTGCGACTCCAGGGCTTCTGGTTGGAATGTCCGTCCTTCGCTCTTTCCTCCTGAGGTGACAACTGCCTGCCCAGGTGCGCCGCAGCACATCCTCTGTTTCATCACATGCGTCTGTCTCCCTCCCCCTTCCATCCCCGGGCTGAGACTTGGGCTTGAGCCCTTGCAGAACTGCCAGGGTTATGGGTCTTTGCGAGTGACTGTTACACATCTGTCTCAAAGAACGGGGCTTGAAATTCTTCGCCCCACCCAGCACTCACCTCCCATCCCGTAAGTCTTGTCACCCCGTTGTAACCGTGTCCCTGGTGAGCTGGAACGAGTTCTAAGACGTTCTGTCTGAATCTGGCAGAGCTCCTTGCCAGGCCCCAGAGCTGAGGGTCCCTGTGGCTGCTGGGACCTGCGGCTTCTTCATCCGGGCGTGGGGTATTCATTTATCCGACCCTGAGATTTGGGGAACGGAAGCCCCTCTCTCCACCTGCATCCCAGGTGTGCTGCTTACCTGTAGAGTCCAGTCTGCCATCCTGATTTGGACACGAACGTGATGGGGCGTTTAGGGCGATCAGAGATGTTTTGGTGAGAACCCTTGAAGCGCTTCTCCCTCCCACAGGGTGCGGAAGGACTGCGATGCTGCCGGCCGGCCCCGCGCGGGCAACATCGAGGATGCAGACGGCGGGGGCGCCCCGCCCGTGGGCGGCAGCAGTGCCCCCAGTGGTGAGAGCCGGGAGAGCAGCTCGGAACAGCCCAGGAAGGATGGGAGCCGCCAGGGGTCACCCCCGGAAGGGACAAGGACGACAGGTGGGTGCAGCGGGCGCTTCGTGTTACTGATCGGGCTCCTGTGGTCCCACTGGCCAACACCGTGGGTTGTGTTGTCGTTCTAGCCTCTGAGAGCCCCTTTATGCAGGAAAAATCAGTGTTGGGGCGAGAGATGCCCCCAGTATACCGACTCTTATAGGTTCTACTCAGAAAACAACTCTCCATGTGTTAGATTCAGCATTTAACCTTTATCCATCTGTCTGCCCGTCACCTCAGCCAGCCAGCCAGCCAGCCAGCCATGTGGCCGTCCATTGGTCCAGCGGTCACTCCCTTCCACCCCGTCTCTCACTCATTCAGAGCCCGTTGGCTCACGTGCCTCTGTGTCGGGCTGTGTTGTAGCTCCTGATCCACGATGGTGCCTTCGTCTTTCTGTGAGTTGAGCCCCGCTCTCCACGTCTGTGGCGAGGCAGCCAGGCTCCTGCTCTCCGTTGCCCACTGTCTACAGCGCTCCCCTTCCTGCACTTACACCTGACATTTCAGAGCATAAGAAACGAGGGAAGAAGTGCGGTGGAGGTGCGGATGGAGGGAGTGGCTTTGTTCAAGGTTGGGCTGAGTTTAAAGTTTAAAAGCAGTTAGGCTCAACCAGATGGATGAAGTTCCCAAACCCCAGTCCACTGGGAGGAGGGGGCTGGCTTAGAAAAGACGACCCCAAGGGCCCGCAGAGGACACGCCCGGGTGGGTGCGGGAGAGACAGATGCTTGGCCCTGGTTCCTGCTGGCACACTGGCACTCAGCTTTGCCCTTCAGAACCTGTTAGTGGCTTCGCCTTTTGGCCTCAGTGCTGTTACCATCCAGAAGGATTCATTAAGTGCCTTTTTGTGTGTGTTCCCCTGCCAGCTCTGCACCGAGTGAGTAATGAGGAACGGTCCCTTGTCTCCTGGAAGCAAGGCTGAGGATTCAACAGAAATAGTGAGGATTTATATAAAGATGGGCAAGATGGCAGATAGACAGATAGATAGGGAGAGAGAGAGGCAGACAGATGATAGGTAGAAGACAGATGATGGGTGATAGATGGATGGATGGATGGATACATGATAGATAGACAGAGATGAATCAATAGATGAGAGCCAGATAATAGAAGATAGATGAGACATGGAAGGGAGAGAGGGAGAGGTAGATAGGTAGGTAGGTGGGCAAAGTGATTGCCATTAGCTGCTTAGGGGGAAGAAGGCCCCCTTCCCCGCCCCGTGCCGTCTGCCCCAACCCCAAGCAGAGCAGTCGCCCAGCCAGGGGCCTCTAGTGTTGGGCTCTCAGGCCAGGAGTTTCTCATTGCTTAGTTACCAGTTGTTATCGCATGAGAATTTTAAGTTTCAAAATCACATAAAGTGATCTTCCAGATGGGAAAGTGCAAGGTAGGTTCCAATTGGAGAAATTCCTGAGCGCTTGGCACGTCTAACCAGGTGACTTGTCGGAACCAGAGGGAGGCTGGAGTCTGGGGGTTTCTGGCTGGCGGGGCCGCAGGCTTTTAAAGAGCCGAAGGTGGGCGTGCTGGATGGGTTCTGACTCAGTGAGATGCCTCTTCCCTTTCGGAGAAGCGAAGCTGTGCCAGCGCTTGCGTGGCCTGGAAAGGGCCAGCGCTGCTTCCTGTCCTGAAATCCAGAGCCCATAGGCTGTGGGTGCCCCCCATTCACCGCCGGAGCCTGAGGCTGGGAGCGGTCACAGGCTTTCGTGGCCGATGTCGGAGCTGGATCTTCCAGAGCCCAAACCAGCTGTTCATTTTCCATCATTGCTTCTTAAATCGCTTCTCCCAAGGCCACACTTGGCTTTCCATGCTTTACGAGCTCACCAGGCCCGCCAGGCGACATCGCCCACGGGCCTCATGAACGGGAGCCCCCCCTGCAGCCGGCCCCGGGCTCTGAGCCCAGCTGTCCTCCTGTGTGGGAGACTCTTGAAGCCTCTGCCGAGCGTCCGAGGCCTTGGGGCCGGCCCACCCTGGGCTGCTCCTGCTTTCACGAGCCCCCCGTGGTTGGGGGGCTGCTGGGTTTCTTTCCAGCCTCCGGCTTCTCTGGCCTCCTTCTCGCCCTCCCTCCAATTGAATCACACCATGGTGCCCACAGCTTCCAGAAAGCAAGCCAGGAGCCTGCTCAGCCAGCGCAGGGAAGTTAGAGGTCGGTCTCCAGTCCTGGGAGGGATATTCCTGATCCCAGATCTTTGTACTCTACCTGGAAGACTCACCTCCCCAGCTCCCGCCCCGTAGCTCGCCTCCCAGGCTACAGGGGAGGCCCAGGGCCCAGTCTGCAGGGGCACACGGGGTGGGGGGTGGGGGGTGGGTCTCAGTGTCTAGGTCAAGGCACTTTTTTTTTTTTTTTTTGCGGTACGCGGGCCTCTCACTGCTGCGGCCTCTCCCGTTGCGGAGCACAGGCTCCGGACGCGCAGGCCCAGCGGCCACGGCTCACGGGCCCAGCCGCTCCGCGGCACGTGGGATCCTCCCGGACCGGGGCACAAACCCGCGTCCCCTGCATCGGCAGGCGGACTCTCAACCACTGCGCCACCAGGGAAGCCCTAGATCAGGGCACTTTTGAAGCTTCCCAGATGGTTCCAATGGCCAAGGTTAAGAGGCCCTTGGCCAAACCCAAACCATCTGGGGCTGGCTCTGTTCCCAGTCAGGGGTTGAAGAAGCTTTGGGTTTCTGTGCGAGGTGAGTTTTGCAGGTTGGGCCCTTGTTTCCTGGTCAGCGTGCCGAGCCTGTAGATGTGGCGATGCAGTCAGAGAGGAAGGGCAGAGGGTGGAGAGCACTGCGTGATGCCACGTAGGCAAGCAGTGATGACCAGCGTGCTGTGCCCTGTGGGAGTCCCCAGAGCCGAGGTGAAGGACCTGACTTCCCGGGCAGGGCATGACAGAGAAGCCTAGCTACGCAGCAATGATTGAGCCACTTTCAAGGGTGAATGTGAACGAAATTCTAAGAACAGACTCTTGTTTTACTCACAGTGCCCAAGGCTCAGTGCCCATAACTGGAGTCCCAACTGCTCCCTCCCTCCCTGGGTCCCTGCTTCCGTCCCCAGCCGAGTATCCCCATCCTGGCCCTTGCCAGACTCTCAGAGGACTGGGATCCCAGGTGGGCACCGTGTGTGGGTACCCAGCACCTCATGCCTGACTCGCGGGCCCTCACGCCCAACGGCCAGAAACTCACTATGCGGCCCTAAGTGCGGCCTGACAGCCTGCAGACTTCTTGCTGGAAGGGGACTCGGCCCACTGGTGGAGGCTGGTGGCCTGCTTGCTGAGAGCAGTTGGGAATTTGTAACTAATCTGAATCCCAAATTGGACAGGAAGGCTATCTCTTCTATCCTATTTTTTTTAATAGTTTAGTGTTTTATTTTGAAATGTTTTAAAGTACAAAAAACCTTCAAGAATAAGGCAATGAATACCTACATACATTTCATCTAGATTCAATAGTTAACATTTTATACATATAATTTCTCTCTTCTATCCTATTCTAAGGATTTGCACCACCACCTTTCAGATAACAATCAAAGACAAAGGAATAGTGCTGGGATAATGAACAGGGGGAGGGTAATTTATATGGAATTTCAACCCAGGTTCTAAGGAGATTTTCCCTTGAAACACTCTGAATTTGATAATGAAGTAACTGGCAAACTAAGTTAAACTACAAAATAATAAGTAGCATAGGGCTTCCCTGGTGGCGCAGTGGTTGAGGGTCCGCCTGCCGATGCAGGGGACACGGGTTCGTGCCCCGGTCCGGGAGGATCCCACGTGCCGCAGAGCGGCTGGGCCCGTGAGCCATGGCCGCTGAGCCTGCGCGTCCGGAGCCTGTGCTCCGCAACGGGAGAGGCCACAGCAGTGAGAAGCCCGCGTACCACACACACACACACACACACACAAAAACACATAGCGATAAGTAGCATAGATGTATTTAGCTTGGTTTCCTACTTGTTTCATTTTGCAAAATTAACTTTTAAAAACTCAAAAGCGACAGAAAAACCCCAAGAAAATCTGAAGCAGTGAAATCGGGGCAGGGGTTACCCCATCTTGCATGGAACACAGACGATTCCCCTCTGACACACAGATGGGTCTTTGTCCCTTTGTTACTGGAATGAGCTAAGTAAGTACCCACTAAGTACGGGTGGTCTCTCCAACATCAAAATCACCGTCTTGCAGATGAATGTGGACTATTCTGGGGCGGCAGTCAGCGTTACAGCATACATCACAAACAGATGTTTGGCCTGGCCAAGCTCTGAATAAGCTAACAAATCACCATCTCTGCTCTTAATTCTGATTCGTCAGGGTCCCTTTCTCCCTCTATCTTCTTCTATAAGAGTAACACACTCAGCTCTTCAGCAGGGACCGTTCAGACGGGCCCCATCCCCGCATGGGAGCCCCATCCCCGGTGGGGGCCCCATCCCCGCGTGGGAGCCCCATTCCCGCGTGGGAGCCCCATCCCCGGTGGGGGCCCCATCCCCGCGTGGGAGCCCCATCCCCGGTGAGGGCCCCATGCCGGGGGGCTGCCTGCACTCACCCAGGGAGCCTGATCCCAGCTCCTCTGTGAGCAGCACTGCGGGGGGGGGCACCCCGATTTCTCAGCAGGCGGGCAGGAGGGAGCCAGGAGGGAACCCCAGTGCCCTCTGGAAACGGGCACCCACCATCACAGTGGGCACATGGCAGTAAGGTCAACGTGAGGCAGGAGGGCCCTTTAGCCAGTCCGCCGCTGTGGGAGGAGCAGGGCCGGAGGGGACCCGGGGAATGTCCCCAGTAACATCTGTTCCCTAAGGAGTTATCTCGCAAAAGATGTGTCACTCTCACGTGTTCCCATAGACAGACATAAATATTTCAGAATCACCGGGTGCCCAGTTCACCACTTGGGCATTTGGGGTGAGGTGACATTCCTTGGGGGTACCCACCCTGCAGCCCCCTCTATTTTTACCCATTGAATGTAACTGTAGCCACTCCTGCAGACACGTCAGTAGGGCAACTGGTAGCACCATGACGTCACCAGCTGCCCCCTCCAAAATAATATTTATTTTTTAACTGAAGTACAGTTGATTTACAAATGTGTTAATTTCTGTACAGCAAAGTGATTCGATTAAACATGTATATACGTTCTTTTTCATATTCTTTTCCGTTGTGGTTTATCACAGGCTACTGAATATAGTTCTCTGTGCTGCCCAGTAGGACCTTGTGGTTAAAATAATATTTTAAAATTAGGCCCTGGTGAGTACTGAGGCTTAAGTTAAGGAATTCAGCGTTCCAGCAAGCTCAAGGCTCCTCCACCCGCCTAGTCTCTAAAGCCACAGAGGTAAGTCAGGCACAAGACAGGCACTTTAAGCCTGCCTTCCTCCAGAGATGTGCCAGGACCAAATCCTTGGGCAGTGCAGTCCCTTGTGTCCAAAATGGCCTTGCTTTTCTCTCTCTTTTTTTTTTAGATTTAGGCCAGGGTGGATATATGTGTATGTATAACTGATTCACTTTGCTGTACACCTGAAACTAATACAACATTGTAAATCAACTAGACTCCAATAAAAAATAAAGGCCTTGTCTCAGCAAGTCTCAGCAAGAGCTGGGCCAGGAAGGACCCCTGAGGGGAGGGACAACTGGCCAAAGGGAGCTGGGAGCCCCTCCAGTCCACTGGGAGCCCTGACAGACGTGGGAACCCGGGCCGTGCACGCCCGAGTTGGGCCGGGGAGGGCTTCCTCTCAAAGACCTTGACCTTAAGGGAAAACTTTTCTAGAAAAAAAAGGCCACAGCATGTGGCTCAACCCGTTTTTCCTCTTTCGAAGGCAACGAAACATGATGCAAACCTACATGCTTTCCCTTCATCACTGCTTATCAGAGGAGCCCGGGAACCCAGTCCTGAAGCAGGGACAAGATGGAATTTGCCTGATGAGGCCACGTTATGGGTTTGCCCAGGACAGGGGCTCCCAGGGACGAGGGACTTTGGTCCGAAACGCAGGACAGGCCTGGGCCAACCAGACGGGCCCATCGCCCTGGCCTCTCTGCTCCCCACACCAACACCCCCGCCCCATCTTTCAGTTCTCAGGCCTCAGTGGAGCCCTGAGCTGGGCTCCCAGCCCTCCATCCCAGCCCAGAAGGTGGGAGGCCAGCCTGGGTCCCTCGGGCCCTGCAGAGCAGCCCACCTGCCTCACCACACAGACACTGCCATTGGCAGCTGCCTGCCACGGCAAGCTGGTCTGGTCTGCTCTGCTGTCTTTTTTTTTTTTTTTTTTTTTCCGGTACGCGGGCCTCTCACTGCTGTGGCCTCTCCCGCTGCGGAGCACAGGCTCCGGACGCGCAGGCTCAGCGGCCATGGCTCACGGGCCCAGCCGCTCCGCGGCATGTGGGATCTTACCGGACCGGGGCACGAACCCGCGTCCCCTGCACCGGCAAGCGGACTCTCAACCACTGCGCCACCAGGGAAGCCTGTCTTTTTTTTTCAAATCCCCCTTTTTAGAAAGCTCTGGTTGACTAGGTAAGTGACTTTTTGAATGCCCTTGCTTTTCCCTTCTTTCTCTTTAATTCCCACTCTTATGTGGTTTTTTTTTAAATTAATTTATGGTTGATTTACGATGTGTTAATTTCAGGTGCACGGCAAAGCGATTCAGTTACGCATATACATATATCCGTTCTTTTTCAGATTCTTTTCCCACATGGGTTATTACAGACTATTGAGTAGAATTCCCAGTGCTCTACAGTAGGTCCTTGTCGCTTACCTATTTTGCTCTGCTTTCCTTTAAAGGCAGGAGAAAAGGCAGGACTCAGTCCGTCCAGGCCCCCAGGGCCTTAAGCCAAACACCGCCCATCCTGCGCTCGTCCGGCCCCATCGTGGACAGCCACCCAGCCTTCCTGCAGACGTCCACGTCGGTCCGCGAGCTGGCCCAGCGGCTCTCGGGCAGCCGGCTGTCCCTGTGCACCTCGGCGGCGTCCCTGCACTCCCAGCCCCCGCCCGTCCCTGCTGCCAGCCACCTGAGCGTCCGCGAGCGGGCCGAGGCCCTCATCAGGTCCAGCCTGGGCTCGTCCACCAGCTCCACCCTCAGCTTCCTCTTTGGCAAGAGGAGCTTCTCGAGCGTCCTGGTCATTTCCGGGCTGTCTGCCGCCGAGGGGGGCAACACCAGCGACACCCAGTCCTCCAGCAGTGTCAACATCACCCTGGGCCCCTCGGCCAGGACCACCGGCCAGCCCGCACCGGTAAGGGGCTCGGGGTGGGGGGCACTCCTGGCCGATAAGCCCGGTCCCCCGGGCCTGCAGGCTCCCGTCACCTCCCCTGTAGGGTTCCCAGAGTAACAGACAGGCAACGAGTCGGGAGCTGGACTGGCCGCGCTTGGAAGCGGACAGGATGCATCACACGTGTCCCGTAATGATAACGCCCAGGCAGGCGACGTTGGAGGGAACCAGTGTCAGAGTCCCCTTCGCCCTGAACCCAGGATGTCAGGGGGGCGTGTTCTCCACGGGTGCAGACAGAACCTTCTCTTTCCACATTCCTCTGGCTGAGGGAGAGGAAAGGACACACATCCACACTGCAGGCAGCTCACCATCATTTCCGAGCCACCACATTTTACGGTGGCTCCCGAGATGGCCTTCTACTTTTACGCAGTTAAATGTTAGAGAGTTTTGAGGACTTTGCCCAAATAAACGGTTCCTTATCGAGAATCCCAAGCTGGCTGGCGTTGGATGAGTAACTGGGCTTCACAAGTTAAGTACGTAAACAAACAAACAACCAGCCGCTCTCTTCTGTACTGTGGTAGGGAGGGAGAAATTGGAGACGTTAAGGCAAAAGCCGGCATCAGGTTGGAGACTTCCACGCTCCGTTTGAACGTTCACACGCTGTCCTGCCCACGGAGAAGCAGAGCCACAGGCTGCTGGCCTTCTGGTTCCGGGCGTGGGTATTTGGAGGTGGATGACGGGGTTTCTGCCCTTACCCTCTTCCCAAAGGGAGAAGCCCTACAGGCCGGCGCCTCCCCCCCACCCGCAGGAGAAGCCATACAGTGGCACCTCCAGCCACCTTGAAACCAGGCCGGCGTGCACCACCCTAAGAGCCATGGCGTTGCAGCGATGGTGTGCTGGCCTTCAGGGCAGGGTTATGAGCATCCTGGAGCCCCGGATTACTTCAGGAGTTTAAGTTAGATAGCTGAGCATAAACAAACTAACTTCCCTTTTTTCATTTCCTCAGTAACAGTGCACAAAATATCGCAGCTCTCTGCCACCCCCAATGTGTGTTTAATAAGACGGTCTGTGGATGCGGCTCTGGGATTCTGGCAAATTCTCTCTCCCACAGGGATGGCTGGGTCCTTGGGACCCTGTGCAGCCACAATAAAAAGGCCTCGGTATTACTGTCTGGCATCAAACCTGCAGGACTGAGCAGCTGTGCAGGACTAAGTGTATATGAGGTGACACTGACCCAAACTCAGGAAATCCAGGCTCACCAGTGACCTCTTGCCCAAGGTCATGTTTTTCCAGGTTACCCGGGAAGAGGCCCCTGTGTGCAGAGGCACCTCTCTGCCCGTGGCTCGGGCTGCCTGTTCTGTCCTCAAAGACCCGCCCACCTTGGTCCTCTGTAACTGGACCCAACTTTAGACTCTGACCCCAGGTTCCTGCCACACTGCCGTGGGGTGGTCACCAGGGGAAGCAATCAGCTTTGCTGAGCCGTCACCTGTTGCTTCTGTTTTCTCTTTGAAAGCACTTTTCCGAGCCGTGCGAACCCACGGAGGCCACCGAGCAGGGGCTGCTTCGAGATTGCCACGTGGCCGAGAACCTGCGGGTGACGTGCAGAAGAGCAAGCCAGGAGGACGTGGGCCTGGACGACACAGCCTCCCAGCAGAGCGCTTCCGACGAGCAGTAGCTGAGCTCGGGCCGGAGAAGCCACGCCATCGGGGAGGGACGCAAGCCGCCCCCCCAGCTTCTCCCCTGCGCGCCCCAAACAGCGCAAAGAATGAGAGCCAGGAGATCCATCCTGTGGAAGATGAGTGCTGTGTACAAAACAGAATAACTTGATCTCAGGTTCCTGAAAAATATCTCACGTGATGAACACAAACCATGACACCAGGCCTCCCTCCTGCTCCGGCACTCGCGGCCCCAGAGAGGGGGCACGCGGGAAGCACCCCTCCCAGAACTGGAAACTTCAAATAAAAGCCATGTTAACATCTTAAGACAACTCAAGTAGAGTACATAAATAACTCCTTCCGGTCCTGATGAAAGTAAGACAGCTGCATGCTAAACAAACAACTGGCATTTTGTATGTCACTGTTACTGTGAAAAAGAGGCGGACAGCAGTGCGTATCACACCATCAGCTGGTCCAGTGTGCTGATGTTCAGTCTACATATAGAGAAACATCTCACTTCTTTATAATATTTATGCAGATGTTAAGTATAAACCAGTGACAGCTTTACTGCAAAAAAAAAATGTGATAGTGCATGCAGTCACGTCCAGAGCATCCTGTGAAAGGAGCCAACCATCCCCAGCAACGTGAGTGCAGAAGTCTAGTTGAGGCAGGTCACGGAGGGCCACCCAGGAATGATGCTAACTGCAGTCACAGCAACGTCCTTCAAGAAGCCAGGCCCCGTCTCACCCAGCGCTCCTGTGTGCTTCCCAGGAATGCACGCCTGTTTCCAAGCCAAGCAATCCTTACCGTGTCGCAGGACATTTGCACATACCTTTGTTTCTGGAATTAAAATGTTTACATTTATTGCTGTGTCCAGTTGCTTGAGTTCTGCTGAAACTGTTGTCACTTCTAAAACCAAAAAACAACAAAAAAAATACCATATCCTTCACTGTAAGAATGACATTTAGGCAACTTCTCTTTTTAAAAAAAAAATTTATTTTTTATTGAAGTATAGTTGATTTACAATGTTGTATTAGTTTCAGGTATACAGCAAAGTGATTCAGTTATACATATATATATATTCTTTTTCAGATTCTTTTTTTTAATTGAAGTGTAGTTGATTTATGATGCTGTAGGCAAATTCTGAGACAGCTTTTCTCATCTTAAGATTCCCATCAGGTAGAGCAGAAACCTGGCTTCTTCCTGACGTGAGGGAGGAAGAAGGGGTCGCAGAACAGAGTCCGTGGAGAATATCATCACTGACCTGGCGAACCATCACTTTTGGAAAGACCTAAATAGTTAAGGATACTCAATTTGGAAACAGTCACACAAATTTCTTAAAGGTGCCTGGGGTCTGGAAGTGTAGGCAGAGGGGAGGGTATTGCAGAGAATTCCTTACCCCTTGGAAGTAGATGGTAATATTCTTTTTTTTTTTTTAATAAAATAAGAATTAGAAATTAATAACAATAGGTAGACTCTGTATAATCGGAGACACACTGCATGAGTCTCAAATCAGCAATCCCTGGAGGTGCACTCCTGCTTATTTCTGATGGATTTGCAGATGTCTGTCTAAAGAGAAGCTGATATAACCTCACCGCAGTCCCCTAAGTCGGCTCAAGCAAACCTGGCTGGCAGTTCCCGAAATTCTTTTGGGCAACGTTGCAGCCAAGCCCTCAGGACTAAAGGGCAGCCTTGAGCTGTGAGCATGGCCTCCCCATGTAGGGTGGCCCCTTGAATTAGGTACGACAATGACCCACGCCCAGCAGCATTCAGACTGGGCACTCCTTGGGCCTCCACAAGGAAGAAACAGAGTCACTGCTTCCCCAGCAAGTGAGAGCTGCTCAAAGAACCGCGAGAGCAGCGTGCAGGGACAGGGCAATGCAGGTGAGAAGGCAGACACGACGCGGGCCCTCCTGGTTCTCATTCCACCAGGGATTCGAGAGCTGCTTTTCCGACTGCTGGATTACGGCTTATCCCGCTTCTCTGGCAGCCTTTTGGGACGCAGCGGGAGAAGGAAAGGTGTAGTTTAGCCACATCGGGGCCAGACTCCTCAGATAGGGATGCCACCCTCTGCGTTGTCTATGGCAGTAAAGCCACCTGAGTGTACACTCTGAGCGTGTGCACACGCAGACCCACGGGTGAGGTCATGGCTGGATCCCCTCCAGGATTCTTCATGGGCTGTCAACAACGCGGTCACGTGATGTGTTTCAAGTATTGCAAACAACTTTTATACTTACAACTCATGAGCTTGTTAATCTGATCTTCAGCGAGTCAACTGTTTATCAGAGCGTATTCCTTGCAAAATATTGTATTATTAGCCCCCATTTAGAGGAGATTTTCCGAAGGTGACATTTCTTGCTGGAGTTATTCACCTGTTCTGCCAGAACAGAGCTAAAGAGTTATTTATTTTCTACATTTGGACACTGAACAAAACTGCTTCTCCTCTAAAGATAATATAAAAACTGTAGTGCTTGGTTTTATATAAATCACGCGGCTAATCTGGCATTTCTGATTTTAATTTCTTCCCTGTGTGTTAAAGCCATCTGCCTGGCAGGTCGTTTTCTAAAACCACTTGATGCACTGACTTCTCCTGGCCCATGAAACGGGCATCGCAAGGCCTGTTCCCCAAGCCCTCCTCTCAAGCCTGCTCCACTTTCCTACTGTTTTGTCCCAAGTCACAAGCACCTGCCATCAGCTGCCCTCAGTGCCCCTACTCCCATACGGTCTTCCCAGACACAGCATCCTACGAACACGGAGACAGATGCAGGAGGAGGAGGGGTGAGGCCCATCCCACTTTCCTGGGCCACCATTGCTCCCCGCCCCGCACTTGAACTTATGGCTTGACGGTGCCCTCTTCCTCTCAGCCACCGTAGTCAGAGAGGTCATAGTCTGTGACTTTCAAGGACCATCTCCCAGACACGTGCCGATTCAGAGAAGAAAAGAAACCACTGGGGGACTTCCCTGGCGGTCCAGTGGTTAGGGCCCCAGGTTCGATCCCTGGTCAGGGACCTAAGATCCCACATGCCCCTCGCCTTGGCCGAACAAAACCCATTTTTTTTTCTTTTATTTTTCTTTTTTGTTGTTGTTGTTGTACACGGGCCTCTCACTGTTGTGGCCTCTCCCGTTGCGGGGCACAGGCTCCGGA
>NC_041233.1:4080927-4100186 GCF_002837175.3 Physeter macrocephalus | reverse complement strand
GCACAGGCTCCGGAAGCACAGGCTCAGCGGCCATGGCTCACGGACCCAGCCGCTCCGTGGCATGTGGGATCCTCCCGGACCGGGGCACGAACCCGCGTCCCCTGCATCGGCAGGCGGACTCTCAACCACTGTGCCACCAGGGAAGCCCCCAAACCCATTTTAAAAAATACTGTGTGTGTCCTGCCCCTAGGTTCTTCAGAACCTTTTTTTTTTTTTTTTTTTTTTTAGATTCCATATATATGTGTTAGCATACGGTATTTGTTTTTCTCTTTCTGACTTGCTTCCTGCACTGTTCGCTGCCCCAGGGCCCAGCTCACAGGGCACCTCGCTCCACAGATGCCCGGACCGGTCAGCGGTCACATTCAAGGGCATTAGCACCCGGCATTAGCACCAGCTGGGTGTGTAGCTAAGGCTAAAAGAATCCTGGTAATTCATAGGTCTTCACCAAAACTGGCCTAAAGACACTGAGTTGGTCATCGTCATGGTGTACCGTCAGCCCGTGGGAGGGCAGCTGTTATCCTGTGAGCTCTGGGGCTCCAGTGGTCTGTCCCACGGGGCCCTGCCGGGGCAGCACCTTCTCTCTCTGCACCATCTTCCCCGCAGCCCGGGCCCCGGGCGCTCCCCAGGGGATCACGAGGACGCCCGAGGGCGGTTTCCTTCAGGCTGTGGCGACGCCTTCCTTTGATGGCACTCACTTCCCTCCTTTCTGGGAGGGAAACAGGGCCCAGGAAGGCCTGCGAACTTGTCTAAATGAATGGGGCCAAAGCGCGGCTCTGACCTGAAGCCCCGCTGGGTACCCGGCGCTACCGACATTTCTACAGACCGCTCGTCTGTCCCACGCAAGGACCCACGTGCGTGCGGTCATCACACCTGCCTTGACTTTACTAAGCAATAAGGAGACAGATAAACAATAAGAGATGGGGAGGGGGAGGACCGAAAATGGCTTTTTTTGAAATACTGATTTTTAAAAAATCAAGTAACTGTTACCACTCTGAGTTGCAGGAGACTTCAGCTGCTCCTGGAGAGGGATTTAATTTTCCTGACATGCAAAACTGATTAGGCAGTGAACTCTTTTCTCCCCCTTCCCTGAACACATTTATAAACTTCAATGGGGGCAAATTCCATCTAATACTCCGAAAACCATTTCTCATTTCATAATTTACCCAAATCACATGCACAACTGCAAGAGGAAATAAACAGAAATCTCTCAGCATAAATAAGCCACAGTGGATTGTTAATCTTGTAAAGTCAATCCAGCATTAAGGCTAATTTGATCTTTTAAACATTTTATGGAAAACAGCTGTCAGGCTTTCTTTGGAAAAGCCTCCAAGGTTTCATAAATGCAAAGGCCAAAAACCTGGACAGGCAGGGAACTCAGGCTCCTCTCCAAGAAATGCGTTCACGTGCAGAAAAGCAGTGACAAGTCGTCTTCACTTCCGGCTACTCTGCACACACGTCACGATCTCTGGCAGAAGGTGGTTTCTGTTTTCCTTGGTGACCTGTGGGAAGAAACAAGAAAGCGGGCTTCAGAGTCCCTTTCTTTTCCCTCAATTACCTACTCTGCCAGGTAATATTCTAAAAGAAGAGGCTGAAAGGTGAGGTGTGTTTTAGAAAGTGTGACCCAGGCGAGGTACAACCAAGGGAGGAAGCCCAGGTCCTCCAGAGCGCTCTGAAAACCGGGCCGGTGGACTCAAATCCCGCCACCAGCTTCGGTGAAGCTGCGGCTCAAACAGTGAGAGTGGGTTTTGATGACGGAAGGACTTTTAACCGGAAAAGGGCTATGAATTGAACCCCGGGAGGGATGATGGGAACGCAGGCTGGAACGTGGCCCCTGAGCTCAGCCTGACCCGGGCAGAAGGATGCCTGAGTGAAGCCGGGGGAACCTGTGCTCCAGGTGGGCCCTCTGAGAGCGGCCCCACTGGCGCTGGGTCACAGCCAGGATTCTGGGATGCTCTGAAGGTCAGTAATCTACCCATCTCTCCGAGAGCTTAGCAAATCTGCACGTTGCAAGAAACCTCCGACACCAGTCAACCCTGCATCTGAATGATGGGGAAGCAGGAGCCCAGAGAAGAGCAGGGCTTTTCCTGAGATCTCAGAGGTAGCGTGGGCGCACTGCAGACCAGAACACAGGCCCCTGCATCCCGCTGTGCTACCTCTATAATCAACAGTTACAAAAACAAACAAAACTAACAGTTTATTCAAGCTCTCTCCGATGATCTGTGTTATATTTTTCCTTCTGTCACTACCACAGGCCCATGGAGTGCAGCTCGAGCATCCAGACGCCCCCAGGGAGCTGGGTGGGGGCTGCGTCCCGAGCACGGGCAGGGCCGCCTCTCCTCGCATCACCAGGGCCTTCCTCGGTGGCCCACACACATTCAGCACGCTCTGCCGGTGGGCAAGGTGCTGCGGATGGCGAGACTCGGACCAGGACCTTGACCTCACGGAGCCTGCGGACCAGACGGGGGGCAGCCGTGGCCAGCAGTGAGAGCAGGGTTGCGGAGGGTCCCTGCGAGAGTCCGGGAGGCACGGGGAGCTGAGGGCCGGGAGAGGCTTCCACAGGCGGTTATGCCCGAGCTGCACCGGACAGGCGGACGCCGGGAGAAGGGCCGGCAGAGAGAAGGGCCAAGCAGAGAATCACACCGAGAGGACGTGCGTGTGACCGGAAGACCGTGAGCGGGTTCGGGCTGCGTGGTCCCCGAGAGGAGACGGGCCTGGTCCCGCGGGGGGCAGGGGCCCCAGCTCGGGAGGTGAACGCGCGTCAGGAGGAAATGTGCGGTGCACCTCACCGCCTGGGGCCCCTGCATCCCACAGCCTTCTTGCAGGAGCGCGGTGCCTGTGCCGCGCGAGAGCTGCCCACGGTCCCGAGGAACCTCCTGACAATCTGAGTCCCGAAAGGACGGAGCCAGGCAGCGGAGGCTGGGCCCCTGACAGTGGTGTCCGACACCACCGCCCACCGGACCCCAGGCAGCCCTGGCTCCACCGAAAGGACGACCACCCACCCCATCTTCACCTTGACGACAAACCGCCCAGCCGCACGAGGCTTCGTTGCCGTTCTGGCTTACATTGGCCCGAGCCCGTTCTTGCAGAGAGCATCCGAGGGAGCCCCTGCCTCCGCCCTGGCCTCACGAGGAGTCCCCGAGGCTCTGCCGTCAGGGCCCCTGAGGGCTTACTGCAGGCCCAGAAGGGCCACCCCCTCTGATGGGGACATCTCATCGCCCCCTTTATACACATGAGAGAGAGGGTGAGATGCTGAGCTGGGAGAGGAAGAGAGAGAGGGACCCAAGAGGGAAGAACAGGAGCAATGGTGGCAGAGGGGGCAGGGGGGAGGATGGGCCAGGCACCGCCCCACTCCCTCGGACGTCCCCAAGGAGGCCCCGGCTCCTCCATCCAGCTCCAAAGGAGCCGCCGCTGGTGGATCTCGGGCACCGGAGGTCAGCAGGTCCGCACTGCACACTTCTCACGTCGTTTAGTGTAAACAGAAGCTGGTGTGATGAGACACGTGAAGAAACAGGGTCAGCAGGCTGCTGGTAGGATTTCTTCCCCTGGGTCATCACTAAGGCTTCGTTTCTAGTCTTTGAAGCCCTCAGCCCTCGGGAAGAATGGCTGGGGCAGGGGGATGAAGGGAAGTGAAGGGTGATGAGGTGGAAACCCCACTACCCAAGACCCCAGTCCTGGGTGCAGGCTGTTCAAGTGGCCCAGCGGAGGCCTGCAGAGAAGCAGGATTTAACAGGCGGGAGGCTCAGAGATGATAAAAGAAGAGCCCCAAAGAGCACCGCCAAGCTGCAGGGCCACGGTTCCGCTGTCACACAGGTGTCCTGCTGGAGCCCCACCCACTGTCCTCTGGGAGCTGCAGGGCTGCAGCAGGGACAGGGTCCACCCGCCCCCAAGGCGCAGAGAATGTCTCCAAGCCTTGCATAGAAAAAGAACAAACAATAAAAACTAGAAAAGACACATTCTGAGGATGACTTCTCACTAAAAACTGATGAACAGAATGCTAATATTTTGCCACCCCCTTTGATTTTTCTAAGATGATTTCTGAAAATTATGCAGTAAGATCTTTATGTGAAACCGTTTACAGTGTTCAGTTACCACGTTCCTTGTCCACCCAAGACAAACTCTCAAATGCGAGAACAAGCATAGCATCGCCTGTCAACTCAGGGACCCTTCCCTTTCGGGAGAATTCTGGTCTACTTTTTATTCTACCCCGACTTTTGGCTGCAGAAAGCCTTTCCTGAGAGGCTAACGAGAAGAGGGCACTGGGGGCTGGGAGGAAAAAGGAGGTGAGGGTGACTGCAAAAAGGACCCCGGCGTCCTCGCCCTCTCCTCCTGCCGTGCCCCGCCCAGGGCTGCAGGGGGGCCCGGCCTCGGGCCCCTAGAAAATTAGACCACGAGTTCCAGGGTGACGGGGCTGTGTCACTTTCCTCCTGCGTCTAGCACAGGGTGGGTGCTCCATCAATGCTTATTATATTCTAAGCAGAGGAGGGTCTTTGAAATGGAGCTGAGCAGTTAAATACAGATTATGAAGACTCTGACCTATTAGGCATCTGAGTTGCTCTGAGCCTCCTGGGACCAGGGAAGGGCCTAAGAGCTACCAGTCAACGACTTGGGCGCCATAACGTCAGAAAGGCTGTGAACATATGGACAGAGGAACAGGCAAGGAAAAAAAATGCCTATTCATGTACACACTATGTGCAAGAAAGCAAAACAAAACCACATACATTTCCTTGAAACTGTGTAGGAAGTTCCCTGACAAGTTTTAAATAAGCAGGGGATTGAAAAAAGAAATTAATTTGACAATGCTCATTATTATACGTTAACACATAACAAAAGTATTACTAGTCTCTCCATTTCATATTCTGTCTCCATTTCATTTTATTGAACCTAAAAATAGGCTCATTCATGAATTCAAACCCTCTATCCCTACTTTCCCTTGAAGTTTAAAGGCTCTAAACCAAGAATTATTTTGCCAGTGGAGTTTTCAGGAACCCAGTGCCCATGGCAGGGATGGGACTATGTTTCCATGGCAACGCCACTTCTCTCGGGAGGCGGCAGGAGGGGCGATGGTTGTTTCCATGGCAACGCTGCTTCTCTTGGGAGGAGGAAGGAGAGGTGATGGTTCTTTGTTTGGGTGTCCTGACTTCTATGTGAGTGTACAGCGTAGCTTTACTGAGCTATAATTCATATACCAAAAAATTCAACCTCTTCAGGGCAGAATTTGGTGGCTTTTAGTAGATTCACAGTCGTGCAATCATCAGCACTATCTATTTGGAGTATTTTCATCACGGCCTCCCCGCCCGCCCCCAACTACCCTCAGTCTCAATCACTACACTCACTCCTTACCCCCAGGTGCTGGCGACCAGTAATATATTTTTTTTTGTCTGTAGATTTGCCTATTCTGGACATTTCGTGCAGATGGAATCGTAGAGTATGGACTCCTCTGTGACAGGCTTCCTTCCCTTGGTGTCACGTGACGTAAACTCCTCCACATTGAGCACACGTCACCATGTCATTCCCTCTTACTGTCCAGTGACGCCCCATCGTGTGTGTACACCACATCTTGTTTGTTTCTTCATCAGCTGATGGACATTTGGGTTGTCACTTTTTGGCTGTTATGAATAGCACTGCTATGAACACCAGTGTACAAGTTTTTGTTTGAACACACGTTTTCAATTCTTTTGGGTACACACTTAGAAGTGGAATTGCTCGGTTATAGGGTAATCCCACGTCTACCTTTTTGATGAACTGCTGCATTTTTACAGTCTCAGCAGCAGGGTATGAGGCCTCCAATTTCTCCACACCCTCACCGACACTTACTATTTTCCATTTCTTTCCTTTAATTTCATTATAGCCATCCCAGCAATGTGCAGTGCTAGCTCACTGTGGTTTTGGTTTGCACTGCCCTAAAAACTAATGGTGTTACAACATATTTTCATGTGCTTATTGACTATTTGTCTATCTTTGGAGAAACGTCTTTTCAGATTCTTTGCTCCTTTTTTAATTGGTTTATTTGTTGTTTCAGTATTGAGTTGTAAGAGTTCTCTATGTATTCTGGGATACACGAAGTCCCTTATCAGATATATGATTCTTAAATAGTTTTTCCCATCCTGTGGGTTGTCATTTTACTTTCTTGACAGTGTCCTTTGAAGCACAAAAATTTTAAATTTTGGTGAAGTTCAATTTATCTACTCTTCTCTCGTCACTTGTGCTTTTGGTGTTGTAACAAATAAGTCTGCCTAACCCAAGTTTACAGAGATTTACTCCTATATCTTCTTCTAAGAGTTCTATAGTTTCATTCTTACATGTAGATCTATGGTCTGTTTTGAGTTAATTTTTGTGTCTGATGTGTGGTAAAGGGTCCGGCTTCATTATTTTGGATGTGGATGTCCAGTTTTCCAGCACCTTTTGCTGAAAAACAATTTTTTCTTCATTAACTTGTCCTGGCACTCTTGTTGAAAATCAGTTGATCGCAGATGCAAGGGTTTATTTTTGGACTTTCAACTCTATTCTGACAATCTACGTGTCTGTCCCTGTGCCAGCACCACACTGTCTTGATTCCTGTAGCTTTGCAGTAAGTTTTGAAATCAGGAGGTATGAGTCTTCCAACATTTTATGATTGTTTGAGCTGGGTCCTTTGAATTTCCATATGAATTTTAGGATTAGCTTGTTAATTTCTATAGAATACCCTGCCTACTGACTTTTGACCTAAAGGTTGGCAGGTGTATATGCTCATTCCTGTACCTACAGGAGTCTGTGACCCAGAAATAGCATCAAATTCCTGGTGAGATGAAAATGGTTTATACCCTGCTTGGTTAAAAAACCCATGGCCAGGAAGAATAAGAGGAGGTCTAAAAATTTCCAAATTGGAGGGAAGCTGGGACCTAGTTCCCATTTTTCTTGTGATCTTGCAATCCACGGGCAAAAACTGAAAGAAGAAAAACTGCTTTATGGACAAAAAACAAGTTTAAGTGGCTCTGAATTCAGAACAGTAGAACAGATTTTAGTTACAGTAACATTTTTCTAAAGTAGAAAGACCAAGTACTTTCCAGGGATCTCAGATTTTCAATCATCTGAACCACCCCTACCCACGAAGGTAACACACAGCAGGGCTACAGTAACCCTCAGGCTTGGGAGTCAACAGACCGAGGTCTGAATCCTGGCTGTGCCCCTACTAACCGAACAACCTCGGACAAGGCCCGCCAGCTCTCACTGATGACCAGGCTGCCGTGACGTCCCCGACACACTGATGGACCTCAGCACCTCCCCCAGGTGCCCCAAGACTGGTGGCCGCCCTGGCAGCTCAATCCCTGTTCCTGAGACTCCGGGCGTCTCTCCTCTCTCCTGTCCCCTCAGCGGACAACATTCTCCAGCATCTCCCTGAAGGAGAGATTTCACAGGAAATCAAGTGAAATATGCTTTGGAAATGCCACCAACATGACCAAACTCATATTTTTTTGTTAGAAGTGACTGGCAGGAATAGACGTATTTTTTCATGTTGTGAGTCAGAGAAGGATGAAAGCAGTACGAGAGCTCCTGCTCAGAATCTGGACCCGTGAAGGTCTTTACCTCTCATCTCCGCAGCACTGACATTACCGTTAAATGTTTTCCGACATGTGGTCTCCCTATATAACCTAATACTGAAATAAATTTAAAACAGTTTTCAGTGGCTACACTTGGCATTAAACTACAGAAGAAATGAGGAAAACATTTAACCAAACTTCTGAGAGGGAAACATAATTTTCGGAAAGGGAAGCTTCAACGCCTGAACCTGCACCAGGATAGAAGTTTCTATATTACTGAATTCCACAGGTCCCTGTGGCCCTGGATTTTATTTTTTTAGTCTGCTCTTTCTTGGGCAATTTCTACTGTTTCACCCTCAGGTTCACTGATTCCATCCTCTGTCATCTCCATTCTGCTGGTGGGTCTACCCACGGACTTTGGCGTTCAGTTACTGTATTTTACATTCTAAAATGCTCATTTCATTCTTCCTTACAGCTTCTGTATCTTTGTTGAAACTTTCAATTTCTTGGCCAAGAATTTCTATTTTTCATTTGTTTCCAGTGGGTTTGTAATTGCTCACTGAGGCATTTTTATGATGGCTGTTTGAAAATCTCTGCCCTATAATTCCAACATCTATGACGTCTTGCGGTTGGCATGTCGGCTGTTTCTCTCACTCTGGCTGATTTTCCTGGTTCTTGGCATGACAAGTGATTTCCAATTGTGTCTCTCGTGCTGTTCCTGGGGTCCTGAGGTCCCTGGCCAGTGCGCCTTCTTCCCTCTACCATTCAGGTCTTCTTATGTCTGTTTTATGTACAACGTCCAAGGTTTTTATCTGACTTAGGAGGAGGGACAGGGAGCAGTGTGTCTATTCCACTTTGTCTAGGACTGGAAGTGTCCTCAGGGGTTTTTCTGAAAAGTAAGGCTCTGTTTACCTGACCCTGTTAAGAAGAACAGTCTAGATAATGTGAATAACTTTTGGGTTATTGTGAATACTTTCCCAATATCATGACTTCAGTCCCATCTCCACATCATCTGTCAGCACAGGGAAGCTGCCCTCCGCATTTTACACAACATAATCCTGATCTGGAATGTTCCTTCGTTTCCCCACTTCCCCCTTCAAAAACCCACCCAAGAATCACTTCCTTCCGGACAACTCTCTCTAATCCTGTTCACACAAATCTCTCTTCCCACCTCCAGATTTGGACTGTCCCTTGGTCTGTTTTTCTTGAGGGAAGGGAATACCCCTCACGCGTGCTTGTACCATGGACTAAGTGTCGGATGCAAAGGATGCTCTCAAAAATGAATTCAGGTAACTTTGCTGCATATTAGAAAGGGAAAGGACCAAAGAAATATCTAATCCAGCCCCTAAATTTGCAGATAAGGAAAATAAGATTCTTCTTTTATAAAATACGCACCGAAAGATCACATGAGCCCCAGAGGAACACAAGAAAGACAAGAATAACGGGGTCGCTTACAGAATTAACCAAAAGCTAATCACTTTACATCATTAGGAGCCAGGATTACCCTGCCTAGAGAATAACCTCCTAGCTTAGAGAGGAGAAAATGTGATGCTGTCTTAATATACAGCACTGGTTTCTGGACGTAAGAGTCGACCGCAATCCCACTGTCGGGTTATTAGTCTGCAAAGACAGAAAGGCCTTGGACTTCAGCATCAGTGCTTCCCCAGCCCTCCAGCCTGGAAGCTGTCTGACCTGAAGACTAATTGTCTTTCATGATCTCTCATTATTCATCGTCTCTATTTCCACAGAAACTCAACAATCACAACCAAAAACTCTAATACGGAAGCCACGTGAAATAACGGAGAGAGGAGGTGACATACAACTCTGCAGACAAGGCCCATGTCCACTGAGGAAGTGAGCCTGCCTGGCTCTCAGGCCTCCCTGTTCGCCACCTCCCTCCCCTACCGCCAGTCCCCAGCGACCACAGTGCCCTGGTGTTGCATTTACCTTCTTTGCATTTATCCATATCTGCAATTGCCTAAATGCTTGCTGACGTTTCTCTTAGCTAGCCCCTCCATTAGAGTGTCAGCTCCGTGAAGACAAAGACTTGGTCTGCCTTGTTCATCACCAAGACTTAGTGCGAGGCCGAGTGCACAGGAGATGCTCAATCCATATTTACCAGTGAGACAGTAAATGAGTGAAGCAACGCACAAACAGATTTCTCCAAGTCTGGCTGGTCTAATAACCCCAACCGTTGTCTACTGCCCCAAAGGTACCCTGGACACTTGGGTGACAACATGTGGATGTCCCCCTGGGGCCAGCCGGCCCTGGGGACAAGTAGCCCGCGGTGTGAGGCGCTCACTGGCTCTCTGCAGCTAGAGCACTCATCCGGCCCTCCCACAGAAGTGGCCCTGCCAGCCCCACTGCTTCACCTGGCGCCAGCAGGGGGTGGCGGAGACGGACGAGCAGAGACATGCGGCCGCACCGATGCAAACCGACCGAGGTGGCACCGGGAGGGCAGAGTGCCCGACAAAGAGGGACACAGAGAGACGGCGGAAGAGAAGAGCAAGGCTGCGGGCAAAGCGCCAGCAATGCCACCAGAGTCCCTGACAACTGGCTCAGACGCTGCCCCTGACCTACTCGCCCTCCCTCCCACCGCGGGGCCCCAGAGCCCCCGAGGGCTGGCGAAGACAGGTTCCTGGGCCGCGCCCAGAGCCAGATTCATCCGTTCTGGGCAGGGTGTCTTACCAGCTGGGTACCTGACATGTGGCCAGTGTGACTGAGAAAAGATTTCTCTAATTTAATTCAGTTTAATTTAAATGTGAACAGTCACATGTGGCTAACGGCCACGGCACTGCACAGTGCAGGAAGCACATTTCCACCCTGGTGGAAACTTCTCTGGACGGTGCTACTCTACAGCATCTGGAGACTGTGCTTCAAACTGTAGCCACCGCTTCTCCCCACAAGTAGGAGGCGGCCAGTTTCAAAGGGAAACCTTTAAAATAAGACGGCACTTACTTGCCTCTGTACCCTCATCGCCCTGGGGGGAGATGCGCCCGGGTGCTGATGTTGGCAAGGCCCCGGCGCCTGGTGAGGAGGGCACAGCAGGAGGAGCAGGAGCCTCAGGCGGCTCCCCGTAGTCAAGGCTGCTTTGTCATCCAGCAGAGGTATAACTTAGGTTCTATAAATTGACAGGCAGTCGAGACTCACCTATATTCTGCCACGAGAGGAGCAAATACCACTAACTCAAAGGCAAAGGTGTATCTAGAGCCACGTGCTGTTTCAGGGCATCCGCTCCACGCCTGCGGGTAGAGAGGCCCGGGGGTACTCACACTGAACACCTTAATGTCGTTTCGGGTTCTTATTTCTTCCACGAGGGCCAGCGGTTTTCCTTTGGGTCCTGGGATGGTGCCAAGGACGACAGTCCCCGGGGTGGACAGCACCTGGCGAACGGCCTGGATGAACGGCTGACTGAAGAGCTCCATCTTCCCCACCTCGTCGATGACACACACGCTCTGCCCCGGGCCACCTCTGGGACCTGCCTGAGGACGACAGAGACACTAACTGGGTCACCGGGTCACAGGAGGCAACGGGCCCAGGGGTCCCCTCCCCCGTCACTATCCGACTGGCCATCAGAGCAGGGAAGGCAGCCCCACTTCGGGAAGCAGGAGGCCGTCTCTCCGTCCACCCAGAGCAATCAACTGGCAGGAGAATCCGGGGGAGCTCCCTTGGAGACCACAGCACCCAGAAAACCCAGTTCCCTGAGCACCCAGCTTCCCTGGCAATTTCCACTCCTCTAGAATGGTCCTGATAATAACCAAGCTTTATATTTATATACACCCAGGAAATAAGCAGGCTTAAAAGAACTGAGGCAGCAGGCCTGGGAGCCCTTATCAGTTTCTTGATTTTTTTTTTTTTTTTTTGTGGTATGCGGGCCTCCCTCTGCTGCGGCCTCTCCCGTTGCGGAGCACAGGCTCCGGACGCGCAGGCCCAGCGGCCACGGCCCACGGGCCCAGCCGCTCCGCGGCACGCGGGATCCTCCCAGACCGGGGCGCGAACCCGGTTCCCCTGCATCGGCAGGCGGACGCACAACCACTGCGCCACCAGGGAAGCCCAGTTTCTTCGATTTTGAGTTGTATGATTGCCTGTCTGCTGGGAGGAGGTGACCGCTGCGGCCAGATGCCTGTGTATTTCCCAATCTGCGCTACGAGGGTCGGTGGAAAGGAATGAAAATGAAAAGAGGAGGAGTCCTGGTTAAAAAAAAAAAAAGTGAGCACGTTGTACCCTTTAATCTCAGCTTCCCCTGCTAGTGACTTTATACCAATGCACTTCCACTACGTCCTTGAAGACACCTCTAGGAAGAGGTGGGGCAGCCAGCCTCCAAGAGTCCTCATGACTCCCAGCTCCTGCGATGTGCACCCTGTGCAGACCCCTCCCCACTGTACCAGGGTGGGTCCGTGTGATCACCAGAGAATGACAGCACGCAAAAAAGACTGCTGTTTCTGTCTTGGTCTCAATCTCCATCCACTCATCCATCCACCTATCCTGGATCACCTGCTCACAGGGAAGATGCCTGCCATGTTGCGAGGACAGGCATGCAGCTGACGGTGAGGTCCAGGTGATAAGGAACTGAGGCCTCATGTCAACAGCCAGGGAGGATCTGAGGCCTCCCAGCAACCATGACCGTGAACTTGGAAGCCTCAGGGCACTGCAGCCTCATGAGAGACCCTGAGCCTGAACCATTCAGCAAAGCCGTTCCTGGATTCCTGGTCCAGGGAAACTATGAGATCATAAGTGTTTGTCGTTTTAAACTGCTAGATCTTGGGGTAATTTGTTACAGAGCAACAGGGAACTAATACACATGTCCTCTCTAGAAAGCCTTCCCAGAGAAAGCTGATAGGACTTTGAGTAGTTTTTCCACAGCAGGGACACAATAGAACATACAATAAGCACTTCAGTGAATGCTGAGTGACAAATACATTTCTATATCTTTATATAAATGATTATTTTGAAAACGGTAGGTAAAGCTGGTTTACAAAGTACTTTTCACTTTAAGTTCTCAGATTCCTTAAATACTAACATCAATACATTCTCAGAATGCAGGGCTAAGTTAAGCTAGATTTTGCTCCAATCCTAAACACCAAAGCTCTTACACAGTGTGGCCATGGGTGGCGTGCACGTGGTGACCAGTGACAGATGGGGCTGAGGGCGGATCCTGGGGCCTCGTATGGTGTGCGGAGGGGTGGGATGCTGTCCAAAGGCTGAGACCCAAAGTCAGGATCCCACAGTGTGCCTGAAAGGCTGCTCACTGTGTGGATTCAGGAAGACGGGGGAGACTTCTTTCGGAACAGACAGTATGGGATTGGAGGGAAGCCTGAGAGCAGTGGTTTTCAAACTCTTCTGTAAGTGGTACTCTTTTAATTCTCCTGCTTACTATCAAATACATATAACATGTTTTTCCACTTCTTTTATTGGCAGAAAGACCAGGAAGGGGCCCACTGTAGTCGTGCGAGAGAGGTCTAAACAAGCACTCAAACTTCTGTGTTGCTAGTGCGCTTCACGTTCACCTGTGAGCGAACCTGCGTGCGTTTGTATACACATAGCTACCCCGTCTCCCCGCTGGAAGCAGAGATGATGCTGTACTCATCTTTTTCCTTCCCATGGAGTTGAACAGCACAAAGCTGGGCTGAGGCAGCTGATGTGGCCCTGCACTGGCGGGGCGCCTAAACGAGGGAGAGTGAGCAATCAGCTGCTATTTCAACATTTTCTGCAAAAAATGAATGCCAGGGCTTCCCTGGTGGCGCAGTGGTTAAGAATCTGCCTGCCAATGCAAGGGACACGGGTTCGAGCCCTGGTCCAGGAAGATCCCACATGCCGCGGGGCAACTAAGCCCGTGCACCACAACTACTGAGCCTGCGCTCTAGAGCCCGCGAGCCACAACTACGGAGCCCGTGTGCCACAACTACTAAAGCCCGTGCGCCTAGAGCCCATGCTCCACAACAAGAGAAGCCACCGCGATGAGAAGCCCACGCACCGCAACGAAGAGTAGCCCCTGCTCGCTGCAACTAGAGAGAAAGCCCACATGCAGCAACGAAGACCCAATGCAGCCAAAAGAAAAGAATGCCAAACTGGGGAGAAAGAAAACAGCTATCGGCCACCCGTGTGTCAGCATCAAAACAGACACTCCCACAACAGCGAGCCATCCCAACTGACCTGCCTCTGAGTAAGGAGTGTCTGGGGCATTTTGCTGCCCCCAGAGACTATGAATACCTGTGGACACTGTCTTTCCGGAGGCTACAATCTAAACAGCAAACAGAACTCCACTCCAGCACATCAGAACGACAGTTTTGAACGCGGTTAGTTCCGAGAAACAACATCAAAGCGTGTGTGAGCACCCACGGCTCTGTGTTTAGTGGGTGCACGTACGCGGGGGGTCAGATACACGTGAGCAGGTCCACGATAAGGCACACGGCTCCACAGCCACCCTGCCTGCCTTTCTCTACGACGTTCACCAATGAGAGCTCACCTACGTCATTTAAACTTCCGGACACACACGTAGACATTATTTTCTACCAACTGGAAATGCTAACTTTAAAACCTTAGCTTATATAAAATCCCCATTCTGTCCAGAATTAGGGACTTTCTTTATCCAGAAACTATAGGAATCTCAAAAAGGCTGGGATTTTTAATGAAAAACTGAGTTATTCACGCTCAGTTGAGACAGATATCAGAGGCTAAGCCACTCAGACACCTGTAAACAGTCAGCCTGTTTTTCTGAATAACACATGAACATATATGAACGAGCTTAATAAAAGAACTACAATTATGTTCAGAATTGTTTCCTTTCTATATGGAAAGAAATTGTTTCAATTTTAAAAGGAAACAAAAAAACCCCAGTGACCATTCACCCCATTTCCATTATTCTAAATGCTCTTCTGAGTTGATGAAGACACAGGGGTACAGCACTAGGGCCCAGGTTTGAAAACCATCAGTGGCCTGGCTCCGGCTTCCCCGTTTCCGGCCGTGGGTTCCAGCCGCGGGTATGGAGTAAGGAGCCCGTGGAGGACTCTGGGTGGCTCTGGGCCACGTGGTTAAAAGCACTGAGCACACCCTATGGGGAGCAGCCGTTCTCCGGGCATCCCCTCCCCGCAGAAGACAACTCAGGCGGCATCACTGCGGTCCTGTGTGCCAATCCCCACGCTCTGCTCTTGTGCTTGCATTTCAGCTCGTTATACATTTTCACTGTCACAAAGTGCGGGAAAACCTTCTCTGTGCAAAGCATATTTCAGTCCCTATGTTGGTTCTGAGGGAGAAGATATTTTCTTGGGATAGAGTCCTAAAGTTGACCAGCCAGGAGTAAGAGAAGTTATGAATAATTTTATAGCTTTGGTTACACTCAGCTAGCTTGCTTTCCAGAAAGAGTAAATCAATTTAGAGCAACAATGAAATACCTCTGTATCAGCTTTGCTGGAGAGCTGAAAAACAGTGTGATTCTTCTGGTCCTTTGTTTAATCCTTATGTGTACTTTTAAGGATACAGAGAAAATGTAAACATAAAATAAGCAATTTCCTTCAACCAAAATACTGAATGAAGAAAAAGCTAATTAAAGTTGCCTTTGCCTTATTCTGAATTATTTAAATAATACATATTTCCAGTGGTATTAAGGTTGCCATTTGTTTTTTTTAAAACATCAGACACAGACTGGCTTCTGAGCTCGCCCGTCTGGGACAGCAAGTCTCAAAAGTGATGGGAGGGAACCAGGTGGCCGTCGGCCAGAAGGTGGGCAATAGAACTGGAGCCCTGCCCCCTGAATAGCCACAAGTTCTGGGGAAGCTGGAAAGGCAAATGGTGCAAACAGCAGCCAAGGCCAAGCAAGTTCCTCGACCCTCCTAAGTTATTAGCTATAAGGCAGGGCTCCAATTAGACTTTTATGTGTGTTTATTCCAAGCTTTAAAGTTTCAGGACCCCTCGGCAGTCTGGTGGCATGTCGACCGCATGTCCCCGGGGAGTAAAATCCCAGGCTGGCGGCCAGGACGAGACGTTTAGACGGCCCTATGCACCCCACAGCACTGAGCACAGGTGGGGCAGAGCTGCTCCCACCCACGTGCCGGAGGCTGGTGCTGAGGCTCTTCCTGGATGTCCCCACGGGCCTCCCCCGGCTCCACACCAGCACCTGACCGCAGAGCGCCTTGGCATCTTCCAAGCTACGAGAAGGACCCTGGGGCTGAAACAGCATCTGCCGGCTGACTGTCAGGCCAGGGGGATTAAGAACCCAGTCCTCCTCGTGATCTCCGCGCCTTGGGCCCAGACTATAGATGTTTGGGCTCGTGGGTCCCACGATGGGCCCTGGTTCCCAGCAAACACAAATCAGACTGTTGATGTGACGTCCTCCCCAGGTACTGTGCCCATCACCTCCCTCAACTTCTCAAGAAAAGTAACCATAACTATCCCTATGCTCTGCACCTCCTAGCAGCCAGGACTAACACACTTTACCAGCATGATCGCCTTCGGTCCTAATAACTTCACGTAGCAGACATCGACATCTCTGCGCTACAACTAAGGAAGGGAAGCCAGGGGTTAAGTGACTCATCCAGTCCCCGAGCTCCCAAGGGACAGGGCTGGGAGGCTGACCCAGTATCACCCAACTCCATGGCCTCTGCCATCCCCCGTGGGCAATTCCATTTGCACAGTTTCCACATGAAATAAGGAAAGAACTAAGTCTCAGAAAGTCATTTAACCATGAACAAACCACTTTTCTCGCCAATGAGAGAAGGAAGAGTGCCTTAGTTTCTAGGACCCTACAGAGGTATAGCCACAAAAACGCTAATTTTTGGGGATTAATTATATTACTTTCAATTACACAAAAAAACCTACATATTTGGGGTCCCAGAGCAATAATATCACCGACCTCATTTTATCACGTACAGAGAATGGCCCACTTTAGTTGGCAGATGTGCCCTGCAGGTGAAGGGGCCTCTACCCTCTGCCAGGAGCTCACCTCTTTGCACACAGTAGAGAAGACAGGAGCAGGTCTCCCAATATGCACAGGCTTACCTCGGCGAGACGCGGAGTTCGCTTCCAGGCACCCAGAATAAAGCCAGTATCACACTAAGATGAGTCACATGAATTTTTTAGTTTCTTGGTGCATCTAAAAAGTGTGCAATTGCATTACGTCTAAAAGAACGATGTATGTACCTTGATTAAAAAATACTTTAGGGCTTCCCTGGTGGCGCAGTGGTTGAGAGTCCGCCTGCCGATGCAGGGGACGCGGGTTCGTGCCCCGGTCCGGGAGGATCCCATGTGTCGCGGAGCGCCTGGGCCCATGAGCCATGGTCGCTGAGCCTAAGCGTCCGGAGCCTGCGCTCCGCAACGGGAGAGGCCACAACAGTGAGAGGCCTGCGTACCGCAAAAAAAAAAAAAAAAATACTTTAGGGCTTCCCTGGTGGCGCAGTGGTTGAGAGTCCGCCTGCCGATGCGGGGAGCACGGGTTCGTGCCCTGGTCCGGGAGGATCCCACGTGCCGCGGAGCGGCTGGGCCCGTGAGCCGTGGCTGCTGGGCCTGCGCTTCCGGAGCCTGTGCCCCGCAACTGGGGAGGCCATAACGGTGAGAGGCCCGTGTACCGCAAAAAAAAACTTTATTACTAAAAACTGCTAACCATCATCTGAGTTTTTAGCAAGTCGTAATCTTTTTGCCGGTGAATGGTCTTGCCTCAGTGTTGATGGCTGCTCACTGATCCAGACAGTGGTTGCTGAAGGGTGGGGTGGCCGTGACAATGTCTTAAAATAAGACAACAATGAAGTCTGTCGCATTGATTGGCTCCTACTTTCATGAATGATTTCTCTGCAGCAGGCAATGCTGTTTGACAGCATTTTACCCACAGACCTTCTTTCAAAATTGGAGTCAATCCTCTCAAACCCTGCTACTGCTTTATCGACTAAGTTTATGGAATACCCTGAATCTTTGTTGTCATGTCAACAATCTTCATAGCATCTTCACCAGGAGTAGATTCCATCTCAAGAAACCTCTTTTTTTGCTCATCCATAAGAAGCAACTCCTCATCCATTAAAGTTTTATCCTGAGATGGCAGCAATTCAGTCCCATCTTCAGGCTCCACTTCTAATTCTCTTGCTGTTTCCACCACATCTGTGGTTACTTCCTCCACTGAGGTCTTTTTTTTTTTTTCAATATTATGGCTTTTACTAAAATGCTGCACAGAATATCCTTATACACATATATGACTCTCTCATTAGGATAAACCTCCAAAAGTGGAATCACTGGATCATCCACTGAAGTCTTGAACCCCTCAAAGTCATCCATGAGGATTGGAAGCAACTTCTTTCAAGTTCCTGTTAATGTTGATATTTTGATCTCTTCCCATGAATCATGAACATTCTTAATGGCATCTAGAATGGTGAATCCTTTCCAGAATGTTTTCAGTTGACTTTGCCCAGATCCATCAGAAGAATCACTACCTCTGGCAGCTATAGCCTTACAAAATATATTCCTTAAATAATAAGACCTAAAAGTTGAAGTTATTCTTTGATCCATGGCCTGTAGAATGGATGTTTTCTGAGCAGGCATGAAAAAAACATGAATCTCTGGCTTCTCCATCAGAGCTCTTGGGTGACCAGGTGCATTGTCAATTTTGAAAGGAATCTCGTTTTCTGAGCAGCAGGTCTCAGCAGTGGGCTTCATATATTCAGTAAACTATGTTGTCAACAGATGTGCTGTCACCCAGGCTTTGTTATTCCATGTACAGCGCACAGGAAGAGTAGATTTAGCATAATTCTTAAGGGCTCTAGGATTTTCAGAATGGTAAATAAACACTGGCTTCAACTTCAAGTCACCAGCTGCACTGGCCCCTACCAGGAGAGTCAGCCTGTCCTTTGAAGCTTTGAAGCCAGACACTGACTTCTCCTCTCCAGCTATGAAAGTCCTAGATGGCATCTTCTTCCAATAGAAGGCTGTTTCTTCTACATTGAAAATCTGTTGTTTGGTGTAGCCACCTGCATGAATATCTTAGCTAGACCTTCTGGAGAACTTGCTGCGGCTTGTGCATCAGCACCTGGGGCTTTACCCTGTACTTTCAAGTTATGGAGACGGCTTCTTTCCTCAAACCTCATGAACCAACCTCTGCTGGCTTCAAGTTCTGCTTCTGCGGTTTCCTCACCTCTCTCAACCTTCGCAGAACTGAAGAGAGTTAGGGCTTTGCTCTGGATTACGCTCTGGCTTAAGGGAATGTTGTTGCTGTTTTGATCCTCTCTCCAAACACTAAAACTTTCTTCCTATCAGCAGTCAGGTTGCTTTGCCTTCTTATCATTTGTGTGTTCACTTTTAATTTCCTTCAAGAACTTTTCCTTAGCATTCACAGCTTGGCTAACTGGCACAGGAGGCCTAGCTTTCTGCCTGTCTCGGCTTTCAATGTGCCTTCCTCGCTGAGCTTAATCATTTCCAGCTTTTGAAAAGCGAAAAGACGTGCAACTCTTCCTTTCACTTGAATGCTTAGAGGCCGCAAACCTTCAATTTGTAAAAAAACGCAGTATCTGCAAAGCCCAAGACAACGAGGTATGCCTGTACTACCTTCTAAATCTTCCTTATCAGCTGATGGTGTTTACAATAACTGTTTTTTTAAAATTTTAATTGCTTAGTAAAAATTTTAATCACTACTTAAGCTTTTGATAAAAGTTTGGATTTTTTTTTTTTTTTTTTTTTTTTGGGGGTACGCAGCCCTCTCACTGTTGTGGCCTCTCCCGTTGCGGAGCACAGGCTCCGGACGCGCAGGCTCAGCGGCCATGGCTCATG